>NW_027490141.1:1016180-1175455 GCF_050948175.1 Xylocopa sonorina | reverse complement strand
CAAGGAATAGTCGCATTTACATTCTTTTGATGTGAATACGAGGTATACATGACACTTCGCAATGAATATTATATCTTATAATGAAACATAGAATTGACATGCGATATCGCGTTTTAAGGAGCATTAGAACTCTATTGCCTCGACGCGTAGACATCTGCAGAAGCTATTTCCTAGCATGGAAGTGTCGCATTAACATTCTTTTGAAGTTAATACGAGGTGTACAGGACACTTCGCGATGAATATTATATCTTATCACGAAACATATAAATGAGATGCGATATCGCGATTTAAGTAGCATTAGAACTCTATTGCTACGAATCGTAGACATCTGAATACGCCATTTCCTAGCAAGGAAGTGTCGCATTTACATTCGTTTGGAGGGAATACGAGGTATACATGACACTTCGCAATGAATATTATATCTAATCATGAAACATAGAAGTGAGATGCGATATCGCGTTTTAAGAAGCATTAGAACTCTATTGCCTCGACGCGTAGACATCTGCAAACTCTATGCCCAAGCAAGGAACAGTCGCATTTACATTCTTTTGATGTGAATACGAGGTATACATGACACTTCGCAATGAATATTATACCTTACCATGAAATATAGCAGTGAGATGCGATATCGCGTTTTAAGAAGCATTAGAACTCTATTGCCACGATACGCAGACATCTGCAAACGCTATTTCCTAGCATGGAAGTGTCGCATTTACATTCATTTGAAGTGAATACGAGTTATACATTACACTTCGCAATGAATATTATACCTTATCATGAAACATAGAAGGGAGATTCGATATCGCGTTTTAGGAAGCATTGGAACTCTATTGCTGCGATACGTAGACATCTACAAACGCTATTTCCTATCAAGGAAGTGTCGCATTTACATTCTTGTGAAGAGAAATCGAGGTATACATGACACTTCGCAATGAATATTATATCTTCTCATATAACATAGAAGTGTGATGCGATATCGCGTCTTAAGAAGCATTAGAACCCTATTGCTACGATACGTGGACATCTGCAACCGCTACTTCCTAGCATGAAAGTGTCGCATTTACATTCATTTGAAGTGAATACGAGGTATACATGACACTCCACAATGAATATTATATCTTATCACGGAACATAGAAATGAAATGAGGCATCTCGTTATAAGAAGCATTAGAACTCTATTGCTACGATACGTAGACATCTGCAAACGCTATTTCCTAGCATGGAAGTGTCGCAATTACATTCTTTTGATGTGAATACAAGATATACATGACACTTCGCAATGAATATTATATCTTCTCATGAAATATAGCAGTGAGATGCGATATCGCGTTTTAAGAAGCATTAGAACTCTATTGCTACGATACGTAGACATCCGCAAACGCTATTTCCTGGAGTGGAAGTGTCGCATTTGCATTCGTTTGAAGTGAATACGAGATATACATGACACTTCGCAATGAATATTATATCTTATCAAGAAACATAGGAATGAGGTGCCATATCGCAATTTGAGAAGCATCTGAACTCTATTGCTACGAAACGTAGACATCTGCGAACGCTATTTCCTAGCTTGGAAGTGTCGCATTTACATTCTTTTGAAGTGAATACGAGGTATACATGACACTTCGCAATGAATATTATATCTTATCATGAAACATAAAAGTGAGATGCGATATCGCGTTCTAAGAAGCATTGGAACTCTATTGCTACGATACGTAGACATCTGCAAAGGCTATTCCCTAGCATGGAAGTGTCGCATTTACATTCTTTTGAAGTGAATACGAGGTATACATGACACTTCGCAATGAATATTATATCTTATCATGAAACATAAAAGTGAGATGCGATATCGCGTTCTAAGAAGCATTGGAACTCTATTGCTACGATACGTAGACATCTGCAAAGGCTATTCCCTAGCATGGAAGGGTCGCATTTACATTCTTTTGAAGTGAGTACGAGGTATACATATCACTCCATAATGAATATTATATCTTATCATGAAACATAGCAGTGAGATGCGATATCGCGTTTTAAGAAGCATTAGAACTCTATTGCTACGATACGTAGACATCTGCAAATGCTATTTCCTAGCTTGGAAGTGTCGCACTTACGTTCCTTTGAAGTGAATGCGAGGTATACATGACACTTCGCAATGAACATTATTTCCTATCACGAAACATATAAATGAGGTGTCATATTGCGATATAAGTAGCATTAGAACGCAATTGCTGCGATATGTAGACATCTGCAAACGCTATTTCCTAGCAAGCAATAATCGCATTTACATTCTTTTGAAGTGAATACGAGGTATACATGACACTTCGCAATGAATATTATATCTTATCATGAAACATAGAAGTGAGATGCGATATCGCGTTTTAAGAAGCATTAGAACTATATTGCCTCGACGCGAAGACATCTGCATACGCTATTTCCTAGCATGGAAGTATTTACATTCTTTTGAAGGGAATACGGGGTGTACATGACACTCCGCAATGAATATTATATCTTATCAGGAAACATAGAAATGAGATGCGAAATCGCGTTTTGAGAAGCACTAGAACTCTATTGCTACGATACGTAGACATCTGCAATCGCTATTTCCTGGCAACCAATAGTCGCATTTACATTATTTTGAAGTGAATTCGAGGTTTACATGACACTTCGGAATGTATATTGTAACATATCACGAAACATAGAAATGAGATGCGATATCGCGATCTAAGAAGCATTAGAAATCTATTGCTACGACACGTAGGCATCTGCAAACGCTATGCCCTAGCAAGGAATAGTCGCATTTACATTCTTTTGATGTGAATACGAGGTATACATGACACTTCGCAATGAATATTATATCTTATAATGAAACATAGAATTGACATGCGATATCGCGTTTTAAGGAGCATTAGAACTCTATTGCCTCGACGCGTAGACATCTGCAGAAGCTATTTCCTAGCATGGAAGTGTCGCATTAACATTCTTTTGAAGTTAATACGAGGTGTACAGGACACTTCGCGATGAATATTATATCTTATCACGAAACATATAAATGAGATGCGATATCGCGATTTAAGTAGCATTAGAACTCTATTGCTACGAATCGTAGACATCTGAATACGCCATTTCCTAGCAAGGAAGTGTCGCATTTACATTCGTTTGGAGGGAATACGAGGTATACATGACACTTCGCAATGAATATTATATCTAATCATGAAACATAGAAGTGAGATGCGATATCGCGTTTTAAGAAGCATTAGAACTCTATTGCCTCGACGCGTAGACATCTGCAAACTCTATGCCCAAGCAAGGAACAGTCGCATTTACATTCTTTTGATGTGAATACGAGGTATACATGACACTTCGCAATGAATATTATATCTTATAATGAAACATAGAACTGAGATTCGATATCGCGTTTTAAGAAGCATTAGAACTCTATTGCCTCGACGCGCAGACATCTGCAGACGCTATTTCCTAGCAAGGAAGTGTCGCATTTACATTCTTTTGGAGGGAATACGAGTTATACATGACACTTCGCAATGAATATTATATCTTATCATGAAACATAGAAGTGAGATGCGATATCGCATTTTAAGAAGCATTCGAACTCTATTTCCTCGACGCGTACACATCTGCAGACGCTATTTCCAAGCATGGAAGTGTCGCATTTACATACTTTTGAAGTGAGTACGAGATGTACAGGACACTTCGCGATGAATATTATATCTTATCACGAAACATATAAATGAGATGCGATATCGCGATTTAAGTAGCATTAGAACTCTATTGCTACGAATCGTAGACATCTGAATACGCCATTTCCTAGCAAGGAAGTGTCGCATTTACATTCGTTTGAAGTGAATACGAGGTATATATGACCCTTCGCAATGAACATTATATCTTATCATGAAACATAGAAGTGAGATGCGATATCGCGTTTCAAGAAACATTAGAACTCTATTGCCTCGAAGCGTAGACATCTGCAGTCGCTATTTCCTAGCATGGAAGTGTCGCATTTACATTCTTTTGAGTGAATACGAGGTATACATGACACTTCGCGATGAATATTGTATCTTATCACGAAACATATAAATGAGATGCGATATCGCGATCTAAGTAGCATTAGAACTCTATTGCTACGATACGTAGACATCTGCGAACGCTATTTCCTAGGGTGGAAACGTCGCATTTACATTGTTTTGAAGTAAATACGAGGTATACATGACACTTCGCAATGAATATTATGTCTTATAATGAAACATAGAAGTGAGATGCGATATCGCGTTTTAAGAAGCATTAGAACTCTATTGCCTCGACGCGTGGACATCTGCAGACGCTATTTCCAAGCATGGAAGTGTCGCATTTAAATTCTTTTGAAGTGAATACGAGGTGTACAGGACACTTCGCGATGAATATTATATCTTATCACGAAACATATAAATGAGATGCGATATCGCGATCTAAGTAGCATTAGAACTCTATTGCTACGATTCGTAGACATCTGAATACGCCATTTCCTAGCAAGGAAGTGTCGCATTTACATTCGTTTGGAGGGAATACGAGGTATACATGACACTTCGCAATGAATATTATATCTAATCATGAAACATAGAAGTGAGATGCGATATCGCGTTTTAAGAAGCATTAGAACTCTATTGCCCCGACGCGTAGACATCTGCAGACGCTATTTCCTAGCATGGAAGTATCGCATTTACATTCTTTTGAAGTGAATACGAGGTATACCTGACACTTCGCGATGAATATTATATCTTATCACGATACATATTAATGAGATGCGATATCGCGATTTAAGTAGCATTAGAACACTGTTGCTACGATACGTAGACATCTGAATACGCAATTTCCTAGCAAGGAAGTGTCGCATTTACATTCGTTTGGAGGGAATACGAGGTATACATGACACTTCGCAATGAATATTATATCTTATCATGAAACATAGAAGTGAGATGCGATACCGCATTTTAAGAAGCATTAGAACTCTATTGCCTCGACGCGTAGACATCTGCAGACGCTATTTCCTAGCATGGAAGTGTCGCATTTACATTCTTTTGAAGTGAATACGAGATGTACATGACAATCCGCAATGAATATTATATCTTAGCAGGAAACTTAGAAATGAGATGCTATATCGCGCTTTGTGAAGCAATAGAACACTATTGCTACGATACGTAGACATCTGCAAATGCTATTTCCTAGCTTGGAAGTGTCGCACTTACGTTCTTTTGAAGTGAATGCGAGGTATACATGACACTTCGCAATGAACATTATTTCCTATCACGAAACATATAAATGAGGTGTCATATTGCGATATAAGTAGCATTAGAACGCAATTGCTGCGATATGTAGACATCTGCAAACGCTATTTCCTAGCAAGCAATAATCACATCTACATTCTTTTGAAGTGAATACAAGGTATACATGACACTTCGCAATGAATATTATATCTTATCATGAAACATAGAAGTGAGATGGGATATCGCGTTTTAAGAAGCATTAGAACTCTATTGCCTCGACGCGTAGACATCTGCAGACGCTATTTCCTAGCATGGAAGTGTCGCATTTACATTCTTTTGAAGTGAATACGAGGTGTACATGACACTCCGCAATGAATATTATATCTTATCAGGAAACTTAGAAATGAGATGCGATATCGCGATATAAGTAGCATTAGAACTCTATTGCTACGATTCGTAGGCATCTGTATACGCCATTTCCTAGCAAGGAAGTGTCGCATTTACATTCGTTTGGAGGGAATACGAGGTATACATGACACTTCGCAATGAACATTATATCTTATCATGAAACATAGAAGTGAGATGCGATATCGCGTTTTAAGAAGCATTAGAACTCTATTGCCTCGACGCGTAGACAGCTGCATACGCTATTTCCTAGCATGGAAGTGTCGCATTTACATTCTTTTGAAGTGAATACAAGGTGTACATGACACTTCGCAATGAATATTATATCTTATCAGGAACCATAGAAATGAGATGCTATAACGCGTATTGAGAAGCATTAGAACTCTATTGCTACGGTCCGTAGACATCTGCAGACGCTATTTCCTAGCAACCAATAGTCGCATTTACATTCTTTTGAAGTGAATTCGAGGTTTACATGACACTTCGGAATGAATATTATAACTTATTACAAAACATAGAAATGAGATGCGATATCGCGATCTAAGAAGCATTCGAACTCTATTGCTACGATACGTAGGCATCTGCAAACGCTATGCCCTAGCAAGGAATAGTCGCATTTACATTCTTCTGATGTGAATACGAGGAATACATGACACTTCGCAATGAATATTATATCTTATCATGAAACATAGAAGTGAGATGCGATTTCGCGTTCTAAGAGGCTCTAGAACTCTATGGCCTCGATGCGGAGATATCTGCAAACGCTATTACCTAGCATGGAAGTGCCGCACTTACATTCTTTTGAATTGAGTACGAGGTATACATGACACTTCGCAATGAATATTATATCTTATCACGAAACATATAAATGAGATGCGATATCGCGATTTAAGTAGCATTAGAACACTATTGCTACGATACGTAGACATCTGCAAACTCTATTTCCTAGCAGGCAATAGCCGCATTGACATACTTTTGAATTGAATACGAGGTATACATGACACTTCGCAATGAATATTATATCTTATCATGAAACATAGAAGAGACATGCGATATCGCGTTGTAAGCAGCATTACAACTCTATGGCCTCGATGCGCGGACATCTGGAAACGCTATTTCCTAGCATGGAAGTGTTGCACTTACATTCTTTTGAAGTGAATACGAGGTATACATGACACTTCGCAGTAAATATTATTTGTTATCACGAAACATATAGATGAGATGCGATATCGCGATTTAAGTAGCATTAGAACTTTATTGCTACGATACGTAGACATCTGCAAACGCTATTTCCTAGCAAGCAATAGTCGCATTTACATTCTTTTTAAGTGAATACGAAGTGTACATGACACTTCGCAATGAATATTATATCTTATCACGAAACATAGAAATGAGATGTGTTATCGCGATTTAAGTAGCATTAGAACCCTTTTGCTACGATAGGTAGACATCTGAATACGCTATTTCCTAGCAAGGAAGTGTCGCATTTACATTCGTTTGGAGAGAAGACGAGGTATACATGACACTTCGCAATGAGTATTATATCTTATCATGAAACATAGAAGAGAGATGTGATATCGCGTTTGAAGAAGCATTAGAACTCTACTGCTACGATACATAGATATCTGGAATCGCTATTTCCTAGCAAGGAAGTACCGCATTTACATTCTTTTGATGTGAATACGAAGTATACATGACACTTCGCAATGAATATTATATCTTACCGTGAAACATAGAAGTGAGTTGCGATGTCGCGTTTTAACAAGCAATAGAACTCTATTGCTACGATACGTAGACACCTGCAGACGCTAATTCCTAGCAGGGAAGTGTCGCATTTACATTCTTTTGAAGTGAATGCGGGGTATATATAACATTGCACAATGAATATTATATGTTATCATGGAACATAGAAATGAGATGCGATATCGCGTTCTAAGAAGCATTGGAACTCTATTGCTACGATACGTAGACATCTGCAAAGGCTATTCCCTAGCATGGAAGGGTCGCATTTACATTCTTTTGAAGTGAGTACGAGGTATACATATCACTCCATAATGAATATTATATCTTATCATGAAACATAGCAGTGAGATGCGATATCGCGTTTTAAGAAGCATTAGAACTCTATTGCTACGATACGTAGACATCTGCAAATGCTATTTCCTAGCTTGGAAGTGTCGCACTTACGTTCTTTTGAAGTGAATGCGAGGTATACATGACACTTCGCAATGAACATTATTTCCTATCACGAAACATATAAATGAGGTGTCATATTGCGATATAAGTAGCATTAGAACGCAATTGCTGCGATATGTAGACATCTGCAAACGCTATTTCCTAGCAAGCAATAATCGCATTTACATTCTTTTGAAGTGAATACGAGGTATACATGACACTTCGCAATGAATATTATATCTTATCATGAAACATAGAAGTGAGATGCGATATCGCGTTTTAAGAAGCATTAGAACTATATTGCCTCGACGCGAAGACATCTGCATACGCTATTTCCTAGCATGGAAGTATTTACATTCTTTTGAAGGGAATACGGGGTGTACATGACACTCCGCAATGAATATTATATCTTATCAGGAAACATAGAAATGAGATGCGAAATCGCGTTTTGAGAAGCACTAGAACTCTATTGCTACGATACGTAGACATCTGCAATCGCTATTTCCTGGCAACCAATAGTCGCATTTACATTATTTTGAAGTGAATTCGAGGTTTACATGACACTTCGGAATGTATATTGTAACATATCACGAAACATAGAAATGAGATGCGATATCGCGATCTAAGAAGCATTAGAAATCTATTGCTACGACACGTAGGCATCTGCAAACGCTATGCCCTAGCAAGGAATAGTCGCATTTACATTCTTTTGATGTGAATACGAGGTATACATGACACTTCGCAATGAATATTATATCTTATAATGAAACATAGAATTGACATGCGATATCGCGTTTTAAGGAGCATTAGAACTCTATTGCCTCGACGCGTAGACATCTGCAGAAGCTATTTCCTAGCATGGAAGTGTCGCATTAACATTCTTTTGAAGTTAATACGAGGTGTACAGGACACTTCGCGATGAATATTATATCTTATCACGAAACATATAAATGAGATGCGATATCGCGATTTAAGTAGCATTAGAACTCTATTGCTACGAATCGTAGACATCTGAATACGCCATTTCCTAGCAAGGAAGTGTCGCATTTACATTCGTTTGGAGGGAATACGAGGTATACATGACACTTCGCAATGAATATTATATCTAATCATGAAACATAGAAGTGAGATGCGATATCGGGTTTTAAGAAGCATTAGAACTCTATTGCCTCGACGCGTAGACATCTGCAAACTCTATGCCCAAGCAAGGAACAGTCGCATTTACATTCTTTTGATGTGAATACGAGGTATACATGACACTTCGCAATGAATATTATATCTTATAATGAAACATAGAACTGAGATTCGATATCGCGTTTTAAGAAGCATTAGAACTCTATTGCCTCGACGCGCAGACATCTGCAGACGCTATTTCCTAGCAAGGAAGTGTCGCATTTACATTCCTTTGGAGGGAATACGAGTTATACATGACACTTCGCAATGAATATTATATCTTATCATGAAACATAGAAGTGAGATGCGATATCGCATTTTAAGAAGCATTCGAACTCTATTTCCTCGACGCGTACACATCTGCAGACGCTATTTCCAAGCATGGAAGTGTCGCATTTACATACTTTTGAAGTGAGTACGAGATGTACAGGACACTTCGCGATGAATATTATATCTTATCACGAAACATATAAATGAGATGCGATATCGCGATTTAAGTAGCATTAGAACTCTATTGCTACGAATCGTAGACATCTGAATACGCCATTTCCTAGCAAGGAAGTGTCGCATTTACATTCGTTTGAAGTGAATACGAGGTATATATGACACTTCGCAATGAACATTATATCTTATCATGAAACATAGAAGTGAGATGCGATATCGCGTTTCAAGAAACATTAGAACTCTATTGCCTCGAAGCGTAGACATCTGCAGTCGCTATTTCCTAGCATGGAAGTGTCGCATTTACATTCTTTTGAGTGAATACGAGGTATACATGACACTTCGCGATGAATATTGTATCTTATCACGAAACATATAAATGAGATGCGATATCGCGATCTAAGTAGCATTAGAACTCTATTGCTACGATACGTAGACATCTGCGAACGCTATTTCCTAGGGTGGAAACGTCGCATTTACATTGTTTTGAAGTAAATGCGAGGTATACATGACACTTCGCAATGAATATTATGTCTTATCATGAAACATAGAAGTGAGATGCGATATCGCGTTTTAAGAAGCATTAGAACTCTATTGCCTCGACGCGTGGACATCTGCAGACGCTATTTCCAAGCATGGAAGTGTCGCATTTAAATTCTTTTGAAGTGAATACGAGGTGTACAGGACACTTCGCGATGAATATTATATCTTATCACGAAACATATAAATGAGATGCGATATCGCGATCTAAGTAGCATTAGAACTCTATTGCTACGATTCGTAGACATCTGAATACGCCATTTCCTAGCAAGGAAGTGTCGCATTTACATTCGTTTGGAGGGAATACGAGGTATACATGACACTTCGCAATGAATATTATATCTAATCATGAAACATAGAAGTGAGATGCGATATCGCGTTTTAAGAAGCATTAGAACTCTATTTCCTCGACGCGTACACATCTGCAGACGCTATTTCCAAGCATGGAAGTGTCGCATTTACATACTTTTGAAGTGAGTACGAGATGTACAGGACACTTCGCGATGAATATTATATCTTATCACGAAACATATAAATGAGATGCGATATCGCGATTTAAGTAGCATTAGAACTCTATTGCTACGAATCGTAGACATCTGAATACGCCATTTCCTAGCAAGGAAGTGTCGCATTTACATTCGTTTGAAGTGAATACGAGGTATATATGACACTTCGCAATGAACATTATATCTTATCATGAAACATAGAAGTGAGATGCGATATCGCGTTTCAAGAAACATTAGAACTCTATTGCCTCGAAGCGTAGACATCTGCAGTCGCTATTTCCTAGCATGGAAGTGTCGCATTTACATTCTTTTGAGTGAATACGAGGTATACATGACACTTCGCGATGAATATTGTATCTTATCACGAAACATATAAATGAGATGCGATATCGCGATCTAAGTAGCATTAGAACTCTATTGCTACGATACGTAGAATCTGCGAACGCTATTTCCTAGGGTGGAAACTTCGCATTTACATTGTTTTGAAGTAAATACGAGGTATACATGACACTTCGCAATGAATATTATGTCTTATCATGAAACATAGAAGTGAGATGCGATATCGCGTTTTAAGAAGCATTAGAACTCTATTGCCTCGACGCGTGGACATCTGCAGACGCTATTTCCAAGCATGGAAGTGTCGCATTTAAATTCTTTTGAAGTGAATACGAGGTGTACAGGACACTTCGCGATGAATATTATATCTTATCACGAAACGTATAAATGAGATGCGATATCGCGATCTAAGTAGCATTAGAACTCTATTGCTACGATTCGTAGACATCTGAATACGCCATTTCCTAGCAAGGAAGTGTCGCATTTACATTCGTTTGGAGGGAATACGAGGTATACATGACACTTCGCAATGAATATTATATCTAATCATGAAACATAGAAGTGAGATGCGATATCGCGTTTTAAGAAGCATTAGAACTCTATTGCCCCGACGCGTAGACATCTGCAGACGCTATTTCCTAGCATGGAAGTATCGCATTTACATTCTTTTGAAGTGAATACGAGGTATACCTGACACTTCGCGATGAATATTATATCTTATCACGATACATATTAATGAGATGCGATATCGCGATTTAAGTAGCATTAGAACACTGTTGCTACGATACGTAGACATCTGAATACGCAATTTCCTAGCAAGGAAGTGTCGCATTTACATTCGTTTGGAGGGAATACGAGGTATACATGACACTTCGCAATGAATATTATATCTTATCATGAAACATAGAAGTGAGATGCGATACCGCATTTTAAGAAGCATTAGAACTCTATTGCCTCGACGCGTAGACATCTGCAGACGCTATTTCCTAGCATGGAAGTGTCGCATTTACATTCTTTTGAAGTGAATACGAGATGTACATGACAATCCGCAATGAATATTATATCTTAGCAGGAAACTTAGAAATGAGATGCTATATCGCGCTTTGTGAAGCAATAGAACACTATTGCTACGATACGTAGACATCTGCAAATGCTATTTCCTAGCTTGGAAGTGTCGCACTTACGTTCTTTTGAAGTGAATGCGAGGTATACATGACACTTCGCAATGAACATTATTTCCTATCACGAAACATATAAATGAGGTGTCATATTGCGATATAAGTAGCATTAGAACGCAATTGCTGCGATATGTAGACATCTGCAAACGCTATTTCCTAGCAAGCAATAATCACATCTACATTCTTTTGAAGTGAATACGAGGTATACATGACACTTCGCAATGAATATTATATCTTATCATGAAACATAGAAGTGAGATGGGATATCGCGTTTTAAGAAGCATTAGAACTCTATTGCCTCGACGCGTAGACATCTGCAGACGCTATTTCCTAGCATGGAAGTGTCGCATTTACATTCTTTTGAAGTGAATACGAGGTGTACATGACACTCCGCAATGAATATTATATCTTATCAGGAAACTTAGAAATGAGATGCGATATCGCGATATAAGTAGCATTAGAACTCTATTGCTACGATTCGTAGGCATCTGTATACGCCATTTCCTAGCAAGGAAGTGTCGCATTTACATTCGTTTGGAGGGAATACGAGGTATACATGACACTTCGCAATGAACATTATATCTTATCATGAAACATAGAAGTGAGATGCGATATCGCGTTTTAAGAAGCATTAGAACTCTATTGCCTCGACGCGTAGACAGCTGCATACGCTATTTCCTAGCATGGAAGTGTCGCATTTACATTCTTTTGAAGTGAATACAAGGTGTACATGACACTTCGCAATGAATATTATATCTTATCAGGAACCATAGAAATGAGATGCTATAACGCGTATTGAGAAGCATTAGAACTCTATTGCTACGGTCCGTAGACATCTGCAGACGCTATTTCCTAGCAACCAATAGTCGCATTTACATTCTTTTGAAGTGAATTCGAGGTTTACATGACACTTCGGAATGAATATTATAACTTATTACAAAACATAGAAATGAGATGCGATATCGCGATCTAAGAAGCATTCGAACTCTATTGCTACGATACGTAGGCATCTGCAAACGCTATGCCCTAGCAAGGAATAGTCGCATTTACATTCTTCTGATGTGAATACGAGGAATACATGACACTTCGCAATGAATATTATATCTTATCATGAAACATAGAAGTGAGATGCGATTTCGCGTTCTAAGAGGCTCTAGAACTCTATGGCCTCGATGCGGAGATATCTGCAAACGCTATTACCTAGCATGGAAGTGCCGCACTTACATTCTTTTGAATTGAGTACGAGGTATACATGACACTTCGCAATGAATATTATATCTTATCACGAAACATATAAATGAGATGCGATATCGCGATTTAAGTAGCATTAGAACACTATTGCTACGATACGTAGACATCTGCAAACTCTATTTCCTAGCAGGCAATAGCCGCATTGACATACTTTTGAATTGAATACGAGGTATACATGACACTTCGCAATGAATATTATATCTTATCATGAAACATAGAAGAGACATGCGATATCGCGTTGTAAGCAGCATTACAACTCTATGGCCTCGATGCGCGGACATCTGGAAACGCTATTTCCTAGCATGGAAGTGTTGCACTTACATTCTTTTGAAGTGAATACGAGGTATACATGACACTTCGCAGTAAATATTATTTGTTATCACGAAACATATAGATGAGATGCGATATCGCGATTTAAGTAGCATTAGAACTTTATTGCTACGATACGTAGACATCTGCAAACGCTATTTCCTAGCAAGCAATAGTCGCATTTACATTCTTTTTAAGTGAATACGAAGTGTACATGACACTTCGCAATGAATATTATATCTTATCACGAAACATAGAAATGAGATGTGTTATCGCGATTTAAGTAGCATTAGAACCCTTTTGCTACGATAGGTAGACATCTGAATACGCTATTTCCTAGCAAGGAAGTGTCGCATTTACATTCGTTTGGAGAGAAGACGAGGTATACATGACACTTCGCAATGAGTATTATATCTTATCATGAAACATAGAAGAGAGATGTGATATCGCGTTTGAAGAAGCATTAGAACTCTACTGCTACGATACATAGATATCTGGAATCGCTATTTCCTAGCAAGGAAGTACCGCATTTACATTCTTTTGATGTGAATACGAAGTATACATGACACTTCGCAATGAATATTATATCTTACCGTGAAACATAGAAGTGAGTTGCGATGTCGCGTTTTAACAAGCAATAGAACTCTATTGCTACGATACGTAGACACCTGCAGACGCTAATTCCTAGCAGGGAAGTGTCGCATTTACATTCTTTTGAAGTGAATGCGGGGTATATATAACATTGCACAATGAATATTATATGTTATCATGGAACATAGAAATGAGATGCGATATCGCGATTTACGATGCATTAGAACTCTATTGCTACGATACATAGACATCTGGAAACGTAGTTTCCTAGAAATGAAATGTCGCATTTACATTCAATCCGTTTTAAGAAGCATTTGAACCCTATTTCTTCGATACGTAGACATCTGTCAACGCTATTTCCTAGAAAGGAAGTGTGGCATTTACATTCATCTGAGGTGCAAGACGAGGAATACATAGCACTTCGCAATGAATGTTATGGGTTATCATGAAACATTGAAGTGAGATGCGATATCCTGTTCTAAGAAGTATTATAACTCTATTGCTTCGACACGTAGACATCTGCAAACGCTATAGCCTAGCAAGGAAGTGTCGCATTTACATTCATTTGAAGTGTAGACGAGGTATACATGACACTTCGCAATGAATGTTATATCTTATCAGGTAACATAGAAGTGAGATGCGATATCGCGTTTTAAGAAGCATTAGAACCCTATTGCCTCGATGCGGAGATATCAGCAAACGCTATTTCCTAGCATGGAAGTGTCGCATTTACATTCTTTTGAAGTGAATTCTAGGTATACATGACACTTCCGAATGAATATTCTAACTTATCACGAATCATAGATATGAGATGCGATATCGCGATCTAAGAAGCATTAGAACTCTATAACTACGATACGTTGGCATCTGCAAACGCTATTTCCTAGTAAGGAATAGTCGGATTTACATTCTTCTGAATTGAATACGAGGTACACATAACACTTCGCAATGGATATTACATCTTATCAGGAAACATATAAATGGGATGCGATATTGCGATCTAAGAAGCATTAGAACTCTATTGCAACGATACGTAGGCATCTGCAAACGCTATTTCCTAGCAAGGAATAGTCGCATTTACATTCTTTTGAAGTGAATACGAGGTATGCATGACACTTCGCAATGAACATTATATCTTATCATGTAACATAGAAGTGAGATGCGATATCGCGTTTTACGAAGCATTAGTTCCCTATTGCCTCGATGCGCAGATATCTGCAAACGCTATTTCCTAGCAAGCAAGTGTCGCATTTACATTTGTTTGGAGTGAATACGAGGTATACATGACACTTCGCAATGAATATTATATCTTATCATGAAGCATAGAAATGAGATGCGATATGGCGATTTATGAAGGATTAGATGTCTATTGCTTCGATACGTAGACATCTGTAAACGCTACTTCCTAGCAAGGAAGTGTCGCATTTACGTACATTTGAAGTGTATGCGACGTATACATGACACTGCACAATGAATATTATATCTCATCATGAAACATAGAAATGAGATGCGGTATGGCGATTTATGAAGGATTAGATGTCTATTGCTTCGATACGTAGACATCTGCAAGCGCTATTTCCTAGCAAGGAAGAGTCACATTTACATTCTTTTGAAGTGAATACGAGGTATACATAACACTCCACGATGAATATTATACATTATCATGAAACATAGTAATGAGTAGCGATATTGCGTACTGAGAAGCATTAGAAATCTAATGCCACCATACGTAGACGTCTGCAAACGCTATTTCCTAGCAAGGAAGAGTCGCATTTACATCTATTTGAAGTATAGACGAGATATACATAACACTGCACAATGAATATTATATCTTAACATGAAACATAGAAATGAGGTGCGATATGGCGATTTAAGAAGCATTACAAGCCTATTGGTTCGATACGTAGACATCTGCAAACGTTACTTCCTAGCAAGGAAGTGTCGCATTTACATTCTTTTGAAAGGAATACGAGGTATACATGACACTTCGCAATGAATATTATATCTTATCATGAAACAGAGAAACGAGATGCGACATCTCGTTCTAAGATGCATTAGATCTCTATTGTTTCGATACGTAGACATCTGGAAACGCTACTTCCTAGCAAGGAAGTGTCGCATTTACATTCTTTTGAAGCGAATGCGAGGCATACATGACACATCGCAATGAATATTATATCTTATCATGAAACATAGAAATGAGATGCGATATCGCTTTTTAAGAAGTGTCAGAACTATATTTCTACGATACGAAGACATCTGCAAACGCCATTTCCTAGCAAGTAATTGTCGCATTTACATTCTTTTGAAGAGAATATGAGCTATACATGACACTTCGCAATGAATAATAGATCTTATCATGAAACATAGAAATGAGATGCGATATCGTGTTTTAAGAAGCTTTAGAACACTATTGCTTCGAAACGTAGACATTTGCAAACGCTATCAGCTTGCCAGGAAGTGTCGCATTTACATTCATTTGAAGTGTATGCGAGGTATACATGACACATCGCAATGAATAATATATCTTATCATGAAACATGGAACTGATATGCGATATCCCTTTTTAAGAAGCAATAGAACTCTATTGCCTCCGTACGTACACATCTGCAAACGCTATTTCCTAGCAAGCAAGTGTCGCATTTACATTCTTTTAAAAGGAATACGGGGTATACATGACGCTTCGCAATGAATATTATATCTTATCATCAAACATAGAAATGAGATGCGATATCGTGTTTTAAGAAGTTTTAGGACTCTTTTGCTACGATACGTAGATATCTGGAGACGCTATTTGCTAGCAAGGAAGTGTCGCATTTACATTCTTTTGAAAGGAATACTGGGTATACATGACGCTTCGCAATGAATATTATATCTTATCATCAAACATAGAAATCAGATGCTATATCGCGTTTTAAGAAGAGTTAGAACTCTATTGCTACGATACGTAGACATCTGGAGACGCTACTTCTTAGCAAGGAAGTGTCGCATTTACATTCCTTTGAAGTGCATACGAGCTATACATATCACTTCGCAATGAATATTATATCTTGTCATGAAACATGGAAATGAGATGCGATATCCCGTTAATAGAAACATTAGAAATCTATTGCAACGATACGTAGACATCTGCAAACGCTATTTCCTAGCAAGGAAGTGTCGCATTTACATTCTTTTGAAGTGAATACGAGGTATACATGACACTTCACAATGAATATTATATCTTATCATGAAACAGAAAAATGAGATGCGACATCTCGCTTTAAGAAGCATTAGAACTCTATTGTTTCGATACGTAGACATCTGGAAACGCTATTTCCTAGCAAGGTAGTGTCGCATTTACATTCTTTTGATGTGAATACAAGGTGTACGTGACACTTCGCAATGAATATTATACCTTATCACGAAACATAGAATTGAGATTCTATATCGCGTTTTAAAAAGCATTAGATCTATATTGCTACGATACGTAGACATCTGCAGACGCTATTTCCTAGAAAGTAAGTGTGGCATTTACATACATTTCAAGTGTAGGCGAGGAATACATAACACTTCGCAATGAATATTATATCTTATCATGAATCATAGAAATGAGTTGCGATATGGCGCTTTAAGGGGCATTAGTACTCTATAGCTTCGATACAGAGATATCTGGGAACGTAATTTCCTAGAAAGGAACCTCCTCGCACCCCCTAGCATCAACCCCTGGACGCATGCAACCAGCCAAACTCGCCTGCAGAGCCAGCAACTGGAAGTGTTCGCGAGCGCATACCTGCACGCGTTCACTCACACCGAGTTCGGCTGCCTCACTCGCACCGCCGAGTATACCTGTCTCGCTCGTACCGGGCACCAGTGTCTCACTCGCACCACCAAGTATACCTGTCTCGCCCGCACCAAGGACGGGCAGCCCTATCTCCCTCGCACCGAGGATTCCGTCCTGCAGGAAGACGTAGCCGCAGCCCATAACCTGAATGAGGTCTTTTCCAATTCCGGGAACAGGATCTGCTAGATCCTCTATATTACTTCTAAGCTAGGACATACATACCATATCATGACGCATATATAAGAATTCCTAGATCTAAGTTACACTAAGTAAGATGCGTCCGGCCAGCGGCATGCGCCGCTAGCCCCACCACGAGCCGCGAGTTCCCACTCGCTGGACCGCGCGTTCTCCGCCTCGAGACTCGAGTCCCCCACTCGTGGGAACGCGATCTCCCTACCGCGAGCCTCCGCGACCGTAGCACCCCGCGAACCGAGGAGGTCAGAGACGCGTCCCCAGAGCACACACTCTGACTCGAGAACTCCTACCGAGGAGTCGAAACCTCTAGTTCTAGATCGTTAGCCACCTCAATGTGGGGTTCAGGCATCGGATTTCTATTTCCATTTTAACTTAGTCTTAGTCTTAGAATAATTCCAGTTCTTGTATACTTTAAACCTAGAATATATTTTATTTTTACTTTTACTATATCCAAGTACAAGTTCTTTTACCAAGTCTACTATTTCCACATCCATTAATTTTATCAAGTGTTTACAATACTAGTTCTACTTTTAACATTACATTTAACTACGAATTCTTCCACGGGTTCTCCATACAACTGGTGTTGCTCCTCATCAAATTGAAGGAGTATAGAAATCGGCTTTGTGACGTTGAGACCGCCGCCTATTCTTCAGATCTTAGTCGAAAGTACAGAAAAACCTGGTGAATGAATCGTGCTTCCGGTTTGCGAAGAACGCGACGTGCGAGTAGGAAGAATTTCATACGATCACTTGTGCGTGAATATCTGGAGGGCGTCCCGAGAGTCCTCGTATACCAGCGACCTGCCTTCGCACCAGTCCAGACGCCGCTTTTCGAAGCGACCGTCGACGCTTCCGATCCAGACACCACGGCGCATCACGCCGATTATGCCACATTCAGCATCATCGCTGAATTCCGACCGCCGTCCTCCTCTTCGCTGGCGACTGATCGAGATTTCCGTAGCAGCCAACAGAACGAAATCCGCTACGATCCCAGCGAACGATCCTCCACGCCGTTTCTAAGTACAAATCGAGAGAGAAGTCATCGAAAGGTAGGGTCATTCCCTTATTATCGCGAGTGTTTTCGCTAGTGTCGCGTCAGCCGAAATTGTCGGACCCGGGCTAAACGCGTTCCCGCGGACCGAATTACCGAAAAATAGGCTCGTGTCGTAAAGCCTCCGGAGCAACGGAAAATAGTTTCGCCGGACGTGACACCTCGTATTCACTTCAAAAGAATGTAAATGCGACACTTCCTTACTAGGAAATAGCGAATGCAGATGTCTCCGTATCGAAGCAACAGATATCTAATGCTTCTTAGAACGGAATATCGCTTCCTATTTCTATGTTTCATGATAAGATATAATATTCATTGTGGAGTGTTATGTACACCTCGTATTCACTTCAAAAGAATGTAAATGCGACACTTCCTTTCTAGGAAATAGCGTTTCCAGATGTCTACGTTTCGAAACAATAGAGTTCTAATGCTTCTTAATACAGGATATCGTATATCATTTCTATGTTTCATGATAAGATATAATATTAATTGTGCAGTGTTATGTATACCTTGAATTCACATTAAATGAATGCAGTTGCGACACATCCTTGCAAGGAAATAGCGCTTGCAGATGTTTACGTATCGTAGCAATAGAGTTCTAGTGCTTCTTAAAACGCGATATCGCATCTCACTCCTATGTCTCATGATAAGGTATAATATTCATTGCGAAGTGTTGTGTATACCTCGTCAGAACTTCATAAGAAAGCAAATGCCACACTACGTAGCTAGGAAATGCGTTTCCAGATGTCTACGTACCGAAGCAATAGAGTTCGAATGCTACATTAAACGCGATATCGCATCACAATACTATGTTTCAAGATAAGATATAATATTCATAGCGAAGTGCCACGTATACCTCGTCTACACTCCAAAAGAATGTAAAGGCCACACTTCCTTGCTAGGAAATAGCGTTTGCAGATGTCTACGTATCGTAACAATAGAGATCTAATGCATCTTAAAACGAGATGTCGCATCACGTTTCTCTGTTTCATGATAAGATATAATATTCATTGCGAAGTGTCATGTATACCTCGTATTCACTTCAAAAGAATGTAAATGCGACACTTCCTTACTAGGATATAGCGTTTGCAGATGTCTACGTATCGTAGCAATAGAGTTCTAGTGTTTCTTAAAACGCGATATCGCATCACACTCCTATGTTTCATGATAAGGCATAATATTCATTGCGAAGTGTCATGTATACCCCGTATTCACTTCAAGGGAATGAAAATGCAACGCCTCCTTGCTAGGAAATAGCGTTTGCAGATGTCTACGTATCGTAGCAATAGATTACTAATGCTTCTTAAATCGCGATATCGCATTTCGCTTCTATGCTTCGTGATAAGGTATAATATTCAATGTGGAGTGTTATGCATTTCTTCATAAGAATGAAAATGCGACACATCCTTGATATTAAATAGCGTTTGCATTTGTCTTCGTATCGTAGCGATAGATATTCTAATGCTTCTTAAATGGCGATGTCGCATCTCATTATCATGTTTTATGATAAGACATAATATTCATTGTGCTGTGTTATGTATACCTCTTATTCACTTCAGAAGAATGTAAATGCGACACGTCATTGCTAGGAAATAGCGTTTGCAGATATGTACGTAACGTAGCAATAGTATTCTAACGCTTCTCAAAGCGCGATATCGCATCTCATTACCATGCATCATGATAAGATATAGTATTCATTGTGCAGTGTTATGTATTCCTCGCCTCTACTTGAAATGAATGTAATGCTTCTTAAAACATGATATGGCATCTCATTTCTATGTTTCATGATAAGATATAATATTCATTGTGGAGTGCTATGTATACCTGGCATTCACTTCAAAAGAATGTAAATGCGACACTTCCTTGCTAGGATATAGCGTTTGCAGATGTCTACATATCGTAGCAATAGAGCTCTAACGCTTCATAAAACGCGATATCGCATTTCATTTCGATGTTTCATGATAAGATATAATATTCATTGCGAAGTGTCATGTTTGCCTCTCATTCACTTCAAAAGAATGTAAATGCGACACTTCCTTGCTAAGAAGAAGCGTTTCCAGATGTCTATGGATCGAAACAATAGGGTTCTAGTGCTTCTTAGAACGAGATGTCGCATCTCATTCCTATGTTTCACGACAAGATATAATATTCATTGCGAAGTGTCATGTGTTTCTCGTATTCACTTCAAAAGAATGTAACTGCGACACTTCCTTGCTAGGAAGTAGCGTTTGCAGATGTCAACTTATCGTTGCAATATATTTCTGATGCTTCTATAAACGGGATATTGCATCTCAATTCTATGCTTCATGATAAGATATAACGTTCATTGCGAAGTGTCATGTATACATCGCATTCACTTCAAATGAATGTAAATGCGACACTTCCTTGCTAGGTAATAGCGTTTGCAGATGTCTTCGTATCGTAGCAACAGCGTTCTGACACTTCTTAAAACGCGATATCGCATCTCATTTCTATGTTTCATGATAAGATATGATATTCATTGCGAAGTGTCATGTATACCTCGTATTTACTTCAAAAGAATGTAAGTGCTACACTTCCTTGCTAGGAAATAGCGTATTCAGATGTCTACGTATCGTAGCAATAGAGTTCTAATGCTACTTAAATCGCGATATCGCCTCCCATTTATATGTTTCGTGATGAGATATAATATTCATTGCGAAGTGTCATGTACACCTCGTATTAACTTCAAAAGAATGTAAGTGCGACGCTTCAATGCTAGGAAATAGCGTTTGCAGATGTCTCCGCATCGAGGCCATAGAGTTCTAATGCTTCTTACATCGCGATATCGCATCTCATTTCTATGTTTCGTGATAAGTCATAATATTCATTCCGAGGTGTCATGTAAACCTCGAATTCACTTCAAAAGAATGTAAATGCGACTATTGCTTGCAAGGAAATAGCGTTAGCATGTGCCTACGTATAGTAGCAATAGAGTTCTAATGCTACTTAAATCGCGATATCGCATCTCATTTATATGTTTCGTGATGAGATATTATTTTCATTGCGAAGTGTAATGTATACCTCGTATTCACTTCAAAAGAATTTAAGTTCGAAACTTCCATGCTAGGAAATAGCGTTTGCAGATGTCTCCGCATCGAGGCCATAGAGCTCTAATGCTTCCTAAACGCGATATCGCGTCTCTCTTCTATGTTTCATGATTAGATATAATATTCATTGCGAAGTGTCATGTACACCTCGTATTCACTTCAAATGAATGTAAGTGCGACTATTCCTTGCTATGGCATAGCATTTGCAGATGCCTACGTATCGTAGCAATAGATTTCTAATGATTGTTAGATCGCGATATCGCATCTCATTTCTATGTTTCGTGATAAGTTATAATATTCATCCCGAAGTGTCATGTAAACCACGAATTCACTTCAAAAGAATGAAAATGCGACTATTGCTTGCTAGGAAATAGCGTTTGCAGATGTCTACGAATCGTAGCAATAGAGTTCAAATGCTTCTCAAAACGCGATATCGCATCTCATTTCTATGCTTCATGATAAGATATAATATTCATTGCGAAGTGTCATGTATACCTCGTATTCAATTCAAAAGAATGTAAATGCGACTGCTGCTTGCTAGGAAGTAGTGTTTGCAGATGTCAGCGTACCGTAGCAATAGAGTTCTAATGTTACTTAAATCGCGATATCGCATCTCATCTATATGTTTCGTGACTTGATATAATATTCATTGCGAAGTGTCATGTATGCCTCTTATTCATATCAAAAGAATGTAAATGCGACGTTTCCATCCTAGGAAATAGCGTTTGCTGATGTCTACGTATCGTAGCAAAAGAGTCCTAATGCTTCTTAAAACGAGATGTCGCATCTCATTTCTATGTTTCGTGATAAGATATAATACTCATTGCGAAGTGTCATGTACATCTCGTATTCACTTCAAAAGAATGTAAACGCGAGACTTCCATGCTAGGAAATAGCATCTGCAGATGTCTACGCGTCGAGGCAATAGAGTTCTAATGCTTCTTAAAACGCGATATCCCATCCCACTTCTATGTTTGGTGATAAGATATAATATTCTTTGCGAAGTGTCATGAATACCTCGTATTCACATGAAAAGAATGTAAATGCGACTATTCCTTGCTAGGAAATAGCGTTTGCAGATGCCTACGTATAGTAGCAATAGAATTCTAATGCTACTTAAATCGCGATATAGCATTACATTTCCATGTTTCGTGATAAGATATAATTTTCTTTGCGAAGTGTCATGCAAACCTCGTATTTAGTCCAAACGAATGTAAATGCGACACTTCCTTGCTAGGAAATAGCGTATTCAGATGTCTTCGTCTCGTAGCAATAGAGTTCTAATGCTGCTTACATCGCGATATCGCATCTCATTTCTATGTTTCGTGATAGGATATAATATTCATTGCGAAGTGTTATGTATACCTCGTATTCACTTCAAAAGAATGTAAATGCGACGTTTCCATCCTAGGAAATAGCGTTTCGAGATGTCTACGTATCGTAGCAAAAGAGACCTAATGCTTCTTAAAACGAGGTGTGGCATTTCATTTCTATGTTTCGTGATAAGATATAATTTTCATTGCGAAGTGCCATGTAAACCTCGTATTCACTTCAAAAGAATGTAAATGCGACGTCTCCATCCTAGGAAATAGCGTTTGCAGATATCTACGTATCGTAGCAAAAGAGTCCTAATGCTTCTTAAAACGAGATGTCGCATTTCATTTCTATGTTTCGTGATAAGGTATAATATTCATTGCGAAGTGTCATGTAGTTCTCGTATTCTCTCCAAACGAATGTAAATGGGTCACTTCCTTGCTAGGAATTAGCGTATTCAGATGTTTACGTATCGTAGCAATTGTGTTCTAATGCCTCTTACAACGCGATATCGCATCTCTCTTCTATGTTTCATGATAAGATATAATATTCATTGAGAAGTGTCATGTATACCTCATATTCACTTCAAAAGAATGTAAATGCGACTATTGCTTGCTAGGAAATAGCGTTTGCAGATGTCTACGTATCGTAGCAATAGAGTTCTAATGCTTCTCAAAACGAGATGTCGCATTTCTATTTCTATGTTTCGTGATAAGATATAATATTCATTGTGGAGTGTTATGTATACCTCGTATTCACTTCAATGGAATGTAATTGCGACATTTCCTTGCTAGGAAATATTGTTTACAGATGTTTACGTATATTAGCAATAGAGTACTAATGCTTCTTAAAACGAGATGTCGCATTTCATTTCTATGTTTCGTGATAAGATATAATATTCATTGCGAAGTGTCATGTATATCTGGTATTCACTTCAAAAGAATGTAAGTGCGACACTTCCATGCTAGGAAATAGCGTTTGCAGATGTCTCCGCATCGACGCCATAGAGTTCTAATGCTTCTTAGAACGTAATATCGCATCTCATTTCTATGATTCGTGATGAGATATAATATTCATTGCGAAGTGTCATGTATACCTCGCATTCACTTCAAAAGAATGTAAATGCGACTATTCCTTGCTAGGGCATAGCGTTTGCAGATGTCTCCGCATCGAGGCCATAGTGTTCTAATGCTCCTTAAAACGTGATATCGCATCTCATTTCTATGCTTAATATTCATTGCTATAATATTCATTGCGAAGTGTCATGTATACCTCGCATTCACTTCAAAAGAATGTAAATGCGACTACTGCTTGCTAGGAAGTAGCGTTTGCAGATGCCTACGTATCGTAGCAATAGTGTTCTAATGCTTCTTAAATCGCTATATTGCATCTCATTTCATTGTTACATGATAAGATATAATGTTCATTGCGAAGTGTCATGTATACCTCGTATTCACTTCATAGGAATGTAAATGCGAATCTTCCTCGCTAGGAAATAGCGTCTGCAGATGTCCACGGTTCGAGGCAATAGAGTTCTAATGCTTCTTAAAACGCGATATCGCATCTCACTTCTATGTTTCATTATAAGATATAATATTCATTGCGATGTGTCATGTATACCTCGCATTCACTTCAAAAGAATGTAAATGCGACTATTCCTTGCTAGGGCATAGCGTTTGCAGATGTCTCCGCATCGAGGCCATAGAGTTCTAATGCTTCTTAAAACGTGATATCGCATCTCATTTCTATGTTTCGTGATGAGATATAATATTCATTGCGAAGTGTCATGTACACCTCGAATTCACTTCAAAAAAATGTAAATGCGACTATTGCTTGCTAGGAAATAGCTTTTGCTGATGTCTACGTATCGTAGCAATAGGGTTCTAATGCTTCTCAAAACGCGATATCGCATCTCATTTATATGCTTCATGATAAGATATAATATTCATTGCGAAGTGTCACGTATACCTCGCATTCACTTCAAAAGAATGTAAATGCGACTACTGCTTGCTAGGAAGTAGCGTTTGCAGATGTCTCCGCATCGAGGCCATAGAGTTCTAATGCTTCTTAAAACGTGATATCGCATCTCATTTCTATGTTTCGTGATGAGATATAATATTCATTGCGAAGTGTCATGTACACCTCGAATTCACTTCAAAAAAATGTAAATGCGACTGCTGCTTGCTAGGAAATAGTGTTTGCAGATGTCTACGTATCGTAGCAATAGAGTTCTAATGCTACATAAATCGCGATATCGAATCTCATCTATATGTTTCGTGATAAGATATAATATTCATTGCGAAGTGTCATTTGTACCTCTTATTCATATCAAAAGAATGTAAGTGCGGCACTTCCATGCTAGGAAATAGCGTTTGCAGATGTCTCCGCATCGAGGCCATAGAGATCTAATTCTTCTTACAACGCGATATCGCATCTCATTTCAATGTTTCATGATGAGATATAATATTCATTGCGAAGTATCATGTATACCTCGCATACACTTCAATTGAATGTACATGCGACACTTCCTTGCTAGGAAAAAGCGTTTGCAGGTGTCTACGTATCGTAGCATTAGAGATCTAATGCTTCTCAAAACGCGATATCGCTACACATTACCATGTTTCATGATAATATAAAATATTCATTGCGAAGTGTCATGTATAGCACGCATACAAATCAATTGAATGTACATGCGACACTTCCTTGCTAGGAAATAGCGTTCGCAGATGTGTACGTTTCGAAGCAATAGATTTCCAAAGCTTGCTAATGCGCGATATCGCATCTCATATCTATGTTTCATGATAATATATAATATTCATTGCGAAGTGTCATGTATACCTCGCATACACTTCAAATGAATGTGAATGCGACAGTTCCTTGCTAGGAAATAGTGTTTGCAGATATCTACAGGTCGAAGCAATAGAGTTCTAAAGCTTCATATATCGCGATATCGCATCTCATTTCAATGTTTCATGATGAGATATAATATTCATTGTGCAGTGTTATGAATACCTCGTATTCACTTCAAAAGAATGTAAATGCGACACTTCCTTTCTAGGGAATAGCGTTTGCAGATGTCTACGTATCGATGCAATAGTGTTCTAATGCTTCTTAAATCGCGATAACGCACCTCATTCCTATGTTTCATGATAAGATATAATATTCATTGTGCAGTGTCATGTATACCTCGTACTCACTTCAAAAGAATGTAAATGCGACACTTCGTTGATAGGAAGTAGCGTTTGCAGATGTCTACATATCGAAGCAATAGATTTCTAATGCTTCCTAAATCGTCATATCGCATCCCATATCTACGTTTCATGATAAGATATAATATTCATTGCGAAGTGCCATGTATACCTCGTATTCCTTTCAAAAGAATGTAAATGCGACACTTCCTTGTTTGCAGATGTCTACGTATCGAAGCAATAGGGATCTAATGCTTCATAAATCGCAATATCGCAACTCATTTCAATGTTTCATGATGAGATGTAATATTCATTGTGCAGTGTTATGAATACCTCGTATTCACTTCAAAAGAATGTAAATGCGACACTTCCTTGCTAGGAAATAGCGTTTGCAGATGTCTACGTATCGAACCAATGGAGTTCTAATGCTTCTTAAATCGCCATATCGCATCCCATTTATATGTTTCATGATAAGATATAATATTCACTGTGCAGTGTTATGTATGCCTCGTATTCACTTCAAAAGAATGTAAATGCGACACTTCCTTGCTAGGAAATAGCGTTTGCAGATGTCTACGTATCGAACCAATAGAGTTCTAATGCTTCTTAAAACGCGATATCGCATCTCATTTCTATGTTTCATGATAAGATATAGTATCCATTGTGCAGTGTTATGTATACGTCGTATTCACCTCAAAAGAATGTAAATGCTACACTTCCTAGCTAGGAAATAGCGTTTGCAGATGTCTACGTATCGAAGCAATAGATTTCTAATGCTTCTTAAATCGTCATATCGCATCTCATACCTACGTTTCCTGATAAGATATAATATTCATTGCGAAGTGCCATGTATACCTCGTATTCCTTTCAAAAGAATGTAAATGCGACACTTCCTTGTTTGCAGATGTCTACGTATCGAAGCAATAGGGATCTAATGCTTCATAAATCGCGATATCGCAACTCATTTCAATGTTTCATGATGAGATGTAATATTCATTGTGCAGTGTTATGAATACCTCGTATTCACTTCAAAAGAATGTAAATGCGACACTTCCTTGCTAGGAAATAGCGTTTGCAGATGTCTACGTATCGAACCAATAGAGTTCTAATGCTTCTTAAATCGCCATATCGCATCCCATTTATATGTTTCATGATAAGATATAATATTCACTGTGCAGTGTTATGTATGCCTCGTATTCACTTCAAAAGAATGTAAATGCGACACTTCCTTGCTAGGAAATAGCGTTTGCAGATGTCTACGTATCGAACCAATAGAGTTCTAATGCTTCTTAAAACGCGATATCGCATCTCATTTCTATGTTTCATGATAAGATATAGTATCCATTGTGCAGTGTTATGTATACGTCGTATTCACCTCAAAAGAATGTAAATGCTACACTTCCTAGCTAGGAAATAGCGTTTGCAGATGTCTACGTATCGAAGCAATAGATTTCTAACGCTTCTTAAATCGTCATATCGCATCTCATACCTACGTTTCCTGATAAGATATAATATTCATTGCGAAGTGTCATGTATACCTCGTATTCCTTTCAAAAGAATGAAAATGCGACACTTCCTTGCTAGGAAGTAGCGTTTGCAGATGTCTACGTTTCGAAGCAGTAGAGATCTAATGCTTCATAAATCGCGATATCGCATCTCATTTCAATGTTTCATGATGAGATATAATGTTCATTGCGATGTGTCATGTGTACCACGTATACACTTCAGAAGAATGTAAATGCGAATCTTCCTTGCTAGGAAATAGCGTTTGCAGATGTCTCCGTATCGTAGCAATAGGGTTCTAATACTACTTAAATCGCGATATCGCATCTCATTTCTATATTTCGTGATAAGATATAATATTCATTGCGAAGTGTCATGTATACCTCGTATTCACTTCAAAAGAATGTAAATGCGACGTTTGCATCCTTGGGAATATCGTTTGCAGGTGTCTACTTATCGTAGCAAAAGATTCCTAGTGCTTCTTAAAACGAGATGTCGCATTTCATTTCTATGATTCGTGATAAGATATAATATTCATTGCGAAATGTCATGTATACCTCGTATTCACTCCAACCGAATGCAAATGCGACACTTCCATGCTAGGAAATAGCGTATTCAGATGTCTACGTATCGTAGCAATAGAGTTCTAATGCTGCTTATGTCGCGATATCGTATCTCATTTCTATGTTTCGTGATAAGATGTAATATTCATTGCGATGTGTCATGTACACCTCGTATTCACTTCGAAGGAATGTAAATGCGACACTTCCACGCTAGGAAATAGCGTCTGCAGATGTCTACGCGTCGAGGCAATAGAGTTCTAATGCTTCTTAAAACGCGATATCGCATCTCACTTCTATGTTTCATGATAAGATACAATATTCATTGCGATGTGTCATGTATACCTCGCATACACTTATAATGAATGTAAATGCGAAACTTCCTTGCTAGGGAATAGCGTTTGCAGATGTCTACGTATCGGTGCAATAGTGTTCTAATGCTTCTCAAAGTGCGATATCGCTTCTCATTTCTGTGTTTCATGATAATATATAATATTCATTGCGAAGTATCATGTATACCTCGCATACACTTCAATTGAATGTACATGCGACACTTCCTTGCTAGGAAAAAGCGTTTGCAGGTGTCTACGTATCGTAGCATTAGAGTTCTAATGCTTCTCAAAACGCGATATCGCTACACATTACCATGTTTCATGATAATATAAAATATTGATTGTGGAGTGTTATGTATACCTCGTATTCACTTCAAAAGAATGTAAATGCCTCACTTCCTTGCTAGGAAATAGCGTTTGCAGATGTCATCGTATCGAAGCAATAGGGATCTAATGGTTCTTAAATCGCCATATCGCATCTCATATCTATGTTTCATGATAATATATAATATTCATTGCGAAGTGTCATGTATACCTCGCATACACTTCAAATGAATGTGAATGCGACAGTTCCTTGCTAGGAAATAGTATTTGCAGATATCTACAGGTCGAAGCAATAGAATTCTAAAGCTTCATAAATCGCGATATCGCATCTCATTTCAATGTTTCATGATGAGATATAATATTCATTGTGCAGTGTTATGAATACCTCGTATTCACTTCAAAAGAATGTAAATGCGACACTTCCTTTCTGGGGAATAGCGTTTGCAGATGTCTACGTATCGATGCAATAGTGTTCTAATGCTTCTTAAATCGCGATAACGCATCTCATTCCTATGTTTCATGATAAGATATAATATTCATTGTGCAGTGTCATGTATACCTCGTATTCACTTCAAAAGAATGTAAATGCGACACTTCGTTGACATGAAGTAGCGTTTGCAGATGTCTACATATCGAAGCAATAGATTTCTAATGCTTCTTAAATCGTCATATCGCATCTCATATCTACGTTTCATGATAAGATATAATATTCATTGCGAAGTGCCATGTATACCTCGTATTCCTTTCAAAAGAATGTAAATGCGACACTTCCTTGTTTGCAGATGTCTACGTGTCGAAGCAATAGGGATCTAATGCTTCTTAAATCGCGATATCGCATCTCATTTCTATGTTTCATGATAAGATATAATATCCATTGTGCAGTGTTATGTATACCTCGTATTCACCTCAAAAGAATGTAAATGCGACACTTCCTTGCTAGGAAATAGCGTTTGCAGATGTCTACGTATCGAAGCAATCGATTTCTAATGCTTCTTATATCGTCATATCGCATCTCATACCTACGTTTCCTGATAAGATATAATATTCATTGCGAAGTGTCATGTATACCTCGTATTCCTTTCAAAAGAATGAAAATGCGACACTTCCTTGCTAGGATGTAGCGTCTGCAGATGTCTACGTTTCGAAGCAATGGGGATCTAATGCTTCATAAATGGCGATATCGCATCTCATTTCAATGTTTCATGATGAGATATAACATTCATTGTGCAGTGTTATGAATATCTCGTATTCACTTCCAAAGAATGTACATGCGACACTTCCTTGCTAGGAAAAAGCGTTTGCAGGTGTCTACGTATCGTAGCATTAGAATTCTAATGCTTCTCAAAACGCGATATCGCTACACATTACCATGTATCATGATAATATAAAATATTCATTGCGAAGTGTCATGTATACCACGCATACACATCAATTGAATGTACATGCGACACTTCCTTGCTAGGAAATAGCGTTTGCAGATGTCTACGTATCGAAGCAATAGATTTCTAATGCTTCTTGAATCGTCATATCGCATCTCATACCTACGTTTCCTGATAAGATATAATATTCATTGCGAAGTGTCATGTATGCCTCGTATTCCTTTCAAAAGAATGAAAATGCGACACTTCCTTGCTAGGAAGTAGCGTTTGCAGATGTCAAAGTTTCGAAGCAATAGGGATCTAATGCTTCATAAATCGCGATATCGCATCTCATTTCAATGTTTCATGATGAGATATAATACTCATTGTGCAGTGTTATGAATATCTCGTATTCACTTCAAAAGAATGTGCATGCGACACTTCCTTGCTAGGAAAAAGCGTTTGCAGGTGTCTACGTATCGTAGCATTAGAGTTCTAATGCTTCTCAAAACGCGATATCGCTACACATTACCATGTTTCATGATAATATATAATATTCATTGCGAAGTGTCGTGTATACCTCGCATACACTTCAAATGAATGTGAAGGCGACAGTTCCATGCTAGGAAATAGCGTTTGCAGATGTCTACGTATCGTAGCAATAGACTTCCAATGCTTCTTAAAATGCGACAGCGCATCTCACTTCTATGTTTCATGATAAGATACAATATCCATTGCGAAGTGTCATGTATACCTCGTATTCGTTTCAAAATAATGTAAATGTGCCACTTCCTTGCTAGCAAATAGGGTTTGCAGATGTCCACGTACCCTAGCAATTGAGTACTAATGCTTCTTAAAATGCGACAACGCATTTCACTTCTATGTTTCATGATAAGATACAATATTCATTGCGAAGTGTCATGTATACCTCGTATTCGTTTCAAAATAATGTAAATGTGCCACTTTCTTGCTAGGAAATAGAGTTTGCAGATGTCTACGCCTCGAAGCAATGGAGTTCTAATGCTTCTTAAAGCGAGATGTTGCATCTCGCTTCTATGTTTCAGGATATGATATAATATTCATTGCGAAATGTCATTTATACTTCGAATTCACTTCAAAAGAATGTAAATGCGACACTTCCTTGCTAGGAAGTAGCGTTTGTAGATGTCTACGTATCGTAGCAATAGATTTCTAATGCTTGTTAGAACGAGATATCGCATCTCATTTGTATGTTTCATGACAAGATATAATATTCATTGCGAAGCGTCATGTATACCTAGTATTCCTTTCAAAAGACTGTGAATGCGACACTTCCTTGCTAGGGAGTAGCGCTTGCAGATGTTATGTATCGAAGCAATAGAGTTCTAATGCTTCTGAAATCGCGATTTCGCATCTCATTTCAATGTTTCATGATAAAACATAATATTCATTGTGCAGTGTTATGTATACCTCGTATTCACCTCAAAAGAGTGTATATGCCTTCAAACTTCCTTGCTAGGAAATAGCGATTGCAGATGTCTACGTATCGAAGCAATAGAGTTCTAATGCTTCTTAAATCGTCATATCGCATCTCATTTCTATGTTCCATGATAAGATATAATATTCATTGTGCAGTGTTATGTATATGTCGTCTGTACTTCAAATGAATGTAAATGCGACACTTCCTTGTTAGGAAGTAGCGTTTGCAGATGTCTACGTATCGAAGCAATAGTGTTCTAATGCTTCTTAAATCGCCATATCGCGATAATAATATTGATTGCGAAGTGTCACGTATACCTCGTATTCCTTTCAAAAGAATGTAAATGCGACACTTCCTTGTTAGGAAATAGCGTTGGCAGATGTCTACGTATCGAAGCAATAGAGTTCTAGTGCTTCTCAAAACGCGTTATCGTTTCTCATTTCTACGTTTCATGGTAATATATAATATTCATTGCTTAGTGTCATGTATACATCGCATACACTTCAAATGAATGTAAATGCGACACTTCCTTCCTGTGAAATAGCGTTTGCAGATGTCTACGTGTCGAAGCAATTGAGTTCTAATGCTTCCTAAATCGCGATATCGCATCTCATTTCTATGTTGCATGATAAGATATAATATTCATTGTGCAGTGTTATGTATACCTCGTAATCACCTCAAAAGAATGTACAATAAATCCGACACTTCCTTGCTAGTAAATAGCGTTTGCAGATGTATATGTATCGAAGCAATAGAGTTACAATGCTTCTTAAATCGTCATATCGCATCTCATTTCTATGTTTCATGATAAGATATAATATTCATTGTGCAGTGTTATGTATACCTCGCATTCACTTCAAAGGAAATTGAATGCCACAATTCCTTGCTAGGAAATAGCATTTGCAGATGCCTACATATCGTAGCATTAGTGCTCTAATGCTTCTCAAAAGGCGATATCGTTTCTCATTTCTATGATTTATGATAATATATAATATTCATTGCGAAGTGTCACGTATACCTCGCATACACTTAAAATGAATGTAAATACGACACTTCCTTCCTAGGAAATAGCGTTGGCAGATGTCTACGTATCGAAGCAATAGAGTTCTAATGCTTCTCCAATTGCGATATCGCATTTCATTCCTATGTTTCATGATAAGATATAATATTTAATGTGCAGTGTTATGTACTCCTCGTATTCACTTCAAAAGAAAGTGAATGCCACACTTCCTTGCTAGGAAATAGCGTTGGCAGATGTCTACGTATCGAAGCAATAGTGTTCTAATGCTTCCTAAATCGCGATATCGCATCTCATTTCTATGTTGCATGATAAGATATAATATTCATTGTGCAGTGTTATGTATACCTCGTAATCACCTCAAAAGAATGTACAATAAATCCGACACTTCCTTGCTAGTAAATAGCGTTTGCAGATGTATATGTATCAAAGCAATAGAGTTCCAATGCTTCTTAAATCGTCATATCGCATCTCATTTCTATGTTTCATGACAAGATGTAATATTCACTGCGAAGTGTCATATATACCTCGCATACACTTCAAATGGATGTAAATGCGACACTTCCTTGCTAGGAAACGGTGTTTGCAGATGTCTACGTATCGTGGCAATGGAGTTCTTATGCTTCTCAAAACGCGATATCGCATCTCATATCTATGGTTCATGATAATATATAGTATTCACTGCGAAGTGTCATGTATACCTCGTATTCACTTCAAAAGAATGTAAATGCGACACTTCCTTGCTTGGAAATAGCGTTTGCAGATGTTTACGTATCGTAGAAATAGAGTTCTAATGCTTCTTGAAACGCGATATCGCAAATCATATCTATGTTTCACAATAAGATATAATATTCAATGCGAAGTGTCATGTATACCTCGTATTCACTTCAAAAGAATGTAAATGCGACACTTCCATGCTAGGAAATAGCGTTTGCGGTTGTCTACGTATCGTAGCAATAGAGTTCTAATGCTACTTAAAACGCGAAATCGCATCTCAATTCTATGTTTCATGATAATACATAATAGTCATTGCGAAATGTAACTTATACCTCGTAATCACTACAAAAGAATGTAAACGCGACACTTCCTTGCTAGGAAATGTCGTTTGCAGATGTCTACGTATCGCAGCAATAGAATCCTAATGCTTCATAAAACGCGATATCGCATCCCATTTCTATGTTTCATAATAAGATATAATATTCATTGCGAAGTGTCATGTATATTTCGTATTCACTTCAAAAGAATGTAAATGCGACACTTCCTTGCTATTAGATAGCGTTTGCAGATGTCTACGTATCGAAGCAATAGATTTCTAATGCTTCTTAAAACGCAATATCGCATATCATTTCTATGTTTCATAATGAGATATCATATTCATTGCGAAGTGTCATGTATACCTCGTATTCACTTCAAAAGAATGTAAATGCGACACTTCCTTGCTTGGAAATAGCGTTTGCAGATGTTTACGTATCGTAGAAATAGAGTTCTAATGCTTCTTGAAACGCGATATCGCAAATCATGTCTATGTTTCACCATAAGATATAATATTCAATGCGAAGTATCATGTATACCTCGTATTCACTTCAAAAGAGTGTAAATGCGACACTTCCATGCTAGGAAATAGCGTTTGCGGATGTCTACGTATCGTAGCAATAGAGTTCTAATGCTTTTTAAATCGCGATATCGCACCTCATTTCTATGATTCATGATAAGATATAATATTCATTGTGCAGTGTTATGTATATCTCGTCTACACTTCAAATGGATGTAAATGCGACACTTCCTTGCTAGAAAGTAGCGTTTGCAGATCTCTACGTATCGAAGCAATAGATTTCTAAAGCATGGTAATTCGCGATATCGCATCTCATGTCTATGTTCCATGATAATATATAATATTCATTGCGAAGATTCATGTGTACCTCGCATACAATTCAAGCGAATGTGAATGCGACAGTTCCTTGCTAGGAAATAGTGTTTGCAGTTGTCTACGTATCGAAGCAATAGAGTTCTAATGCTTCTTAAATCGCCATATCGCATCTCATTTCTATGTTTCATGATAAGATATAATATTCATTGCGCAGTGTTATGTATATCTCGTATTCACTTCAAAAGAATGTAAATGCGACACTTCCTTCCTAGGAAGTTTCGTTTGCAGATGTCTACGTATCGTAGCAATGGAGTTCTAATGCTTCTCAAATCGTCAAATCGCATCTCATATCTACGTTTCCTGATAAGATATAATATTCATTGCGAAGTGCCATGTATACCTCGTATTCGTTTCAAAAGAATGTAAATGCGACACTTCCTTGCTAGGAAATAGTGTTTGCAGATGTCTACGTATCGAAGCAATATAGTTCTAATGCTTCTTAAACCGTCATATCGCATCTCATATCTATGTTACATGATAAGATATAATATTCATTGCGAAGTGTCATGTGTACCTCGTATTACTTTCATAAGAATGTAAATGCGAAATTTCCTTGCTAGGAAGTAGCGTTTGCAGATGTCTACGTATCGAACCAATAGATTTCTAATACTTCTTAAATCGTCATATCGCATCTCATTTCTACGTTTCATGATAAGATATAATATTCATTGCGAAGTGCCATATATACCTCGTATTCCTTTCAGAAGAATGTAAATGCGACACTTCCTTGCTAGGAAGTAGCGTTTGCAGATGTCTACGTATCGAAGCAATGGGGTTCTAAAGCTTCTCAAATCGTCAAATCGCATCTCATATCTACGTTTCCTGATAAGATATAATATTCATTGCGAAGTGCCATGTATACCTCGTACTCACTTCAAAAGAATGTAAACGCGGCACTTCCTTGCCAGGATATTGCGTCTGCAGGTGTCTGCGTATCGTGGCAATAGGTTTCTAATGCTTCTTAAGAAGCGATATCGCATCTCATTTCTATGTTTCATGATAAGATATCATATTCATTGTGCAGTGATATGAATACGTCGTATTCACTTTAAAGGAATATAAATGCGACACTTCCTTGCTAGGAAATAGCGTTTGCAGATGTCTACGTATCATAGCAATAGTTTCCTAATGCTTCTTAAATCGCCATATTGCATCTCATTTCTATGTTTCATGATAAGATATAATATTCATTGTAGAGTGTTATGAATACCTCGTATTCCTTTCAAAAGAATGTAATTGCGACTCTTCCTTACAAGGAAGTAGCGTTTGCAGATGTCTACGTATCGTAGCAATAGTATTCTAATGCCTCCTAAAGCGCGAAATCGCTCCTCATTTCTATGTTTCATGATAAGATATAATATACATTGTGGAGTGATATGTATACGTCGTATTCACTTCAAGAGAATGTGAATGCGACACTTCCTTGCTAGGAAACAGCGTTTGCAGGTGTCTACGTATCGAAGCAATAGATTTCTAAAGCATGCTAATTCGCGTTATCCCATCTCATATCTATGTTTCTTGATAATATATAAATTTCATTGCGAAGTGTCATGTATACTTCGCATACACTTCAAATGAATGTGAGTGCGACAGTTCCTTCCTAGGAAATAGTGTTTGCAGATATCTACGTATCGAGGCAATAGTTTTCCAATGCTTCTTAAATCGTCATATTGCATCTCATTTCTATGTTTCATGATAAGACATATTATTCACTGTGGAGTGTAATGTACACCTCGTATTCCTTTCAAATGAATGTAAATGCGACACTTCCTTGCTAGGAAGTAGCGTTTGCAGATGTCTACGTATCGAAGAAATGGATTTCTAATGCTTCTTAAATTGCCATATTGCATCTCATTTCTATGTATCATGATAAGATTTAATATTCATTGTGCAGTGTTATGTATATCTCGTCTATAAATCAGATGAATGTAAATGCGACACTTCCTTTGCTTGGAAATAGCGTTTGCAGATGTCTACGTATCGTGGCATTAGGGTTCTAATGTTTCTCAAAACGCGATATCGCTTCTCATTTCTATGTCTCATGATAATATATAATATACACTGCGAAGTGCCATGCATACCTCGCATTCACTTAAAATGAATGTAAATACGACACTTCCTTGCTAGGAAATAGCATTTGCAGATGTCTACGTATCGAAGCAATAGAATTCTAATGCTTCTTACATCGTCATATCGCTTCTCATTTCTATGTTTCATGATAAGATATAATATTCATTGTGAAGTGTCATGTATACCTCGTATTCCTTTCAAAAGAATGTAAATGCGACACTTCCTTGCTAGGAAGTAGCGTTTGCAGATGTCTACGTATCGAAGAAATAGATTTCAAATGCTTCTTAAATCGCCATAGTGCATCTCATTTCCATGTTTCGTGGTAAGATATAATATTCACTGTGCAGCGTTATGTATATCTCGTCTATACATCAAATGAATGTAAATGCGACACTTCCTTTGCTTGGAAATAGCGTTTGCAGATGTCTATGTATCGTGGCATTAGGGTTCTAATGCTTCTCAAAACGCGATATCGCTTCTCATTTCTATGTTTCATGATAATATATAATATTCATTGCGAAGTGTCATGTATACCTCGCATACACTTTAATTGAATGTACATGCGACACTTCCTTCCTTGGAAATAGCATTTGCAGATGTCTACTTCTCGAAGCAATAGAGTTCTAATGCCTCTTAAATCGCCATATCGCATCTTATTTCTATATTTCATGATAAGATATAATATTCATTGCCAAATGTCATGTATACCTCGTACTCACTTCAAAAGAATGTAAACGCGACACTTCCTTGCCAGGAAATTGCGTCTGAAGGTGTCTGCGTATCGTGGCAATAGGTTTCTAATGCTTCTTAAGAAGCGATATCGCATCTCATTTCTATGTTTCATGAATACATATAATATTCAATGCGAGGTGTCATGTATACCTCGTATTCACTTCAAGAGAATGTGAATGCGGCACTTCCTTGCTAGGAAACAGCGTTTGCAGGTGTCTACGTATGGAAGCATTAGATTTCTAAAGCATGCTAATTCGCGTTATCACATCTCATATCTATGTTTCTTGATAATATGTAAAATTCATTGCGAAGTGTCATGTATACCTCGCATACACTTCAAATGAATGTGAATGCGACACTTCCTTGCAAGGAAGTAGCGTTTGTAGATGTCTACGTATCGTAGCTATAGTACTCTAATGCCTCCTAAAGCGCGAAATCGCTCCTCATTTCTATGTTTCATAATAAGATATAATATACATTGTGGAGTGTTATGTACACCTCGTATTCACTTCAAGAGAATGTGAATGCGACACTTCCTTGCTAGGAAACAGCGTTTGCAGGTGTCTACGTATCGAAGCAATAGATTTCTAAAGCATGCTAATTCGCGTTATCCCATCTCATATCTATGTTTCTTGATAATATATAAAATTCATTGCGAAGTGTCATGTATACCTCGCATACACTTCAAATGAATGTGAATGCGACAGTTTCTTCCTAGGAAATAGTGTTTGCAGATATCTACGTATCGAAGCAATAGAGTTCTAAAGCATCTTAAATCGCGATATCGCATCACATTTCTATGTTTCATGATAAGATACCATATTCATTGTGAAGTGTCATGTATACCTCGTATTCCTTTCAAAAGAATGTGAATGCGACACTTTCTTGCTAGGGAGTAGCGTTTGTAGATGTCCACGTATCGAAGCAATAGTGTTCTAATGCTTCTTAAATCGCGATATCGCATCTCACTTCTCTCTTTCATGATAAGATATAATATTCATTGTCGAGTGTTAGTTATACCTCGTATTCACTTCAAAAGAATGTAAATGCGAAACTTTCTTGCTAGGGAATAGCGTTTGCAGATGTCTACGTTTCGTGGCATTAGAGATCCAATGCTTCTTAAAACGCGATATCGCTTCTCATTTCTATGTTTCATAATGAGATATAATATTCATTGCGATGTGTCATGTATACCTCGCATACACTTCAAATGAATGTAATTGCGACACTTCCTTCCTAGGAAATAGCGATTGCAGGTGACTATGTATCATGGCAATAGAGCTCTAACGCTTCTTCAAACGCGAGATCGCAACTCATTTCTATGTTTCATGATAAGATATAATATTCATTGCGAAGTGTCATGTATACCTAGTACTCACTTCAAAATAATGTAAATGCGTCACTTCCTTGCTAGGAAATAGCGTTTGCAGATGTCTTCGTATCGAAGAAATAGTGTTCTAATGCTTCTTAAATCGCGATATCGCATCTCATTTCTATATTTCGTGATAAGATATAACATTCACTGCGAAGTGTCATGTATACCTCGCATACACTTCAAATGAAGGTGAATGCGACAGTTCCTTGCTTGGGAATAGTGTTTGCAGATGTCTACGTATCGAAGCAATAGAGTTCTAAAGCTTGTTAATTCGCGATATCGCATCTCATTTCTATGTTTCATGACAATATATAATATTCATTGCGAAGTTTCAAGTATACCTCGCAAACAATTCAAACGAATGTAAATACGACAGTTCCTTGGTGGGAAATAGTGTTTGCAGATGTCTACGTATCGAAGCAATAGAGTACTAATGCTTCTTAAATCGTCATATCGCATCTCATTTCTATGTTTCATGATAAGATATAATATTCATTGCGAAGTGTCACGTATACCTCGTATTCCTTTCAAAAGAATGTAAATGCGACACTTCCTTGCTAGGAAGTAGCGGTTGCAGATGTCTACGTATCGAAGCAATAGTGTTCTAATTCTTCGTAAATCGCGAAATCGCATCTCATCTCTATGTTTCATGATAAGAAATAATATTCATTGTGCAGTGTTATGTATATCGCGTCTATACCTCAAATGGATGTAAATGCTACAATTTCTTGCTAGGACATAGCGTTTGCAGATGTCTACGTATCGAAGTAATAGACATCAAATGCTTCATAAATCGCCATATCGAATCTCATTTCTATGTTTCATGATAAGATATAATATTCATTGCGAAGTGTCATGCATACCTTGTATTCCTTTCAAAAGAATATAAATGCGACACTTCCTTGCTAGGAAGTAGCGTTTGGAAATGTCTACGTATCGAAGCAATAGAGTTCTAATGCTTCTTAAATCGCCATATTGCATCTCATTTCTATGTTTCATGATAAGATATAATATTCATTGTGCTGTGTTATGTATATCTCGTCTATACTTCAAATGAATGTAAATGCGACACATCCTTGCTAGGAAATAGCGTTTGCAGATGTCTACGTATCGAAGCAAAAGTGTTCTATTGCTTCTTATATCGCGAAATCGCATCTCATATCTATGTTTCATGATAATATATAATATTCACTGCGAAGTGTCATGTATACCTCGCATAGGCTTCAAATGAACGAAAATGCGACACTTCCTTGCTAGGAAATAGCGTTTGCAGATGTCTACGTATCGAAGCATTAGTCTCCTAATGCTTCTTAAACCGCGATATCGCATCTCATTTCTATGTTTTATGATAAGATATAATATTCATTGTGCAGTGTTATGTACACCTCGTATTCACTTCAAAAGAATGTAAACGCGACACTTCGTTGCCAGGAAATAGCGTTTGCAGATGTCTACGTATCGTACCATTAGAATTCTAATGCTTCTCGAAACGCGATATCGCTACTCATTAACATGTTTCATTATAACATATAATATTCATTGTGGAGTGTTATGTATACCTCGTATTAACTTCAAAAGAATGTTAATGCGACACTTCCTTGCTAGGAAATAGCGTTTGCAGATGTCTACGTACCGAAGCAATAGAGTTCTAATGCTTCTTAAATCGTCATATCGCATCTCATTTCTATGTTTCATGATAAGATATAATATTCATTGCGAAGTTTCATGTATACCTCGTATTCCTTTCAAAAGAATGTAAATGCGACACTTCCTTGCTAGTAGGTAGCGTTTGCAGATGTCTACGTATCGAAGCAATAGTATTCTATGCTTATTAAATCGCCATATCGCATCTCATTTCTATGTTTCATGATCAGATATAATATTCATTGCGAAGTGCCATGTATACCTCGCATACACTTCAACTGAATGTACATGCGACACTTCCTTGCCAGGAAACAGCATTTGCAGATGTCTACGTATCGAAGCAATAGAATTCTAATGCTTCTTAAATCGTCATATCGCATCTCATTTCTATGTTTCATGATAAGATATAATTTTCATTGTGCAGTGTTATGTATATCTCGTCTATACTTCAAATGAATGTAAATGCGACACTTCCTTGCTAGGAAATAGCGTTTGCAAATGTCTACGATTCGTGGGATTAGAGTTCTAATGCTTCTCAAAACGTGATATCGCTTCTCATTTCTATGTTTCATGTTAATATATAATATTCATTGCGAAGTGTCATGTATACCCCGCATACACTTAAAATGAATGTAAATGCGACACTTCCTTCCTAGGAAATAGCGTTTGCAGATGTCTACTTATCGAAGCAATAGATTTCTAAAGCTTGCTAATTCGGGATATCGCATCTCATATCTATGTTTCATGATAAGATATAATATGCATTGCGAAGTGTCATGTATACCTCGTATTCACTTCAAAAGAATGTAAATGCGACTATTGCTTGCAGGGAAATAGCGTTTGCAGATGTCTCCGCATCGAGGCAATAGAGTTCTAATGCTGCTTAAATCGCGATATCGCATCTCATTTATATGTTTCGTGATAAGATATAATATTCATCGCGAAGTGTCATGTATACCTCGTATTCACTTCAAAAGAATGTAAGTGCGGCAATTCCATGCTAGGAAATAGCGTTTGCAGATGTCTCCGCATCGAGGCCATAGAGTTTTAATGCTTCTTAAAACGCGATATCGCATCTCTCTTCGATGTTTCATGATAAGATATAATATTCATTGCAAAGTGTCATGTATACCTCGTATTCTCTCCAAACGAATGTAAATGCGACACTTCCTTGCTAGGAAATGGCGTCTGCAGATGTCTACGCGTCGAGGCAATAGAGTTTTAATGCTTCTTAAAACGTGATATCGCATCTCACTTCTATGTTTCATTATAAAATATAATATTCATTGCGAAGTATCATATATACCTCGTATTCACATCAAAAGAATGTAAATGCGACTATTCTTTGCTAGGTCATAGCGTTTGCAGATGCCTACGTATCGTAGCAATAGAATTCTAATGCTTCTTAGATCGCAATATCGCATCTCATTTCTATGTTTCGTGATAAGTTATAATATTCATTCCGAAGTGTCATGTAAACCTCGAATTCACTTCAAAAGAATGTAAATGCGACTATTCCTTGCTAGGAAATAGCGTTTGCAGATGTCCACGTAGCGAAGCAATAGAGTTCTAATGCATCTTAAATCGCGATATCGCATCTCATTTCTATGTTTCATGATAAGATATAGTATTCATCGTGCAATGTTATGTATACATCGCATTCATATCAAAAGAGTGTAAACGCGACACTTCCATGCGAGGAAATAGCGTTTGCAGATGTCTACGTATCGTAGCAATGGAGTTCTAATGCTTCTTAAATCGCGATATCGCATCTCATTCCAATGTTTCATGATAATATATAATATTCATTGCGAACTGTCATGTATACCTCGCATACACTTCAAACCACCGTAAATGTGACACTTCCTTGCTAGGAAATAACGTTTGCAGTTGTCTACGTATCGAAGCAATAGAGTTCTAATGCTTCTTAAAACGCGATGTCGCATCTCATTTCTATGTTTCATGATATGATATAATATTCATTGCGAAGTGTCATGTATACCTCGGGCACACTTCAAGTGAATGTAAATGCGACACTTCCTTGCTAGGAAATAGCGTTTGCAGATGTCTACGTATCGTAGCAATGGAGTTCTAATGCTTCTTAAATCGCGATATCGCATCTCATTTCAATGTTTCATGATAAGATATAATATTCATTGCGAACTCTCATGTATACCTCGTATTCACTTCAAAAGAATGTAAACACGACACTTCCATGCTAGGAAATAGCGTTTGCAGATGTCTAAGTATCGTAGCAATTGAGTTCTAATACTTGTTAAAACCCGATATCGCATCTCACTTCTGTGTTTCACGATAAGGTATAATACTCATAGCGAAGTGTCATGTATTCCTCGTCTACACTTCATATGAATGTAAATGCTACACTTCCTTGCTAGGGAATAACGTTTGCAGATGTCTACGTATCGTAGCAATAGAGTTCTAGTGCTTCTTAAAACCCGATATCGCATCTCATTTCTATGTCTTATGATAAGATATAATATTCATTGCGAAGTGTTGTTATGTATCCCTCATCTACACTACAAAAGAATGTAAATGCGACACTTCCTTGCTAGGAAATAGCGTTTGCAGATGTCTACGTATCGATGCAATAGAGTTAGAATGCTTCATATATCGCGATATCGCATCTCATTTCTATGTTTCATGATAAGATATAGTATGCATTGTGGAGTGATATGTATACCTCGTCGACACTTCAAAAAAATGTAAATGCCACACATCCTGGCTAAGAAATAGCGTTTCCGGATGTCTACCTATCGAAGCAATAATGTTCTAATGCTTCTTAAAACGCGATATCGCATCTCATTTCTATGTTTCATGATAAGATGTAATGTTCATTGCGAAGTGTTGTTCATACCTCGTTTACACTACAAAAGAATGTAAATGCAATACTTCCTTGGTAGGGAATAGCGTTTCCAGATGTCTACGTATCGAAGCAATAGAGTTCTAATGGGGAGGGGTAGAGGTCCTTCTCACACCCGAGAACCATCCTGTTTGTCTCCATGGACTATGGCAGCGGTCTTATCGTTGCAGAGCTCTGGATCCTATCCTTCGGGCTTCAGGATCTCTTCTTGCTCACTTTCCGACTCCTCCACCGTCGAGCTCGTCACGCTACCTCGGCGCACAGCTCTTCTGCGAACCTGCGGTCTTATTGTCCCCCGAAGAGGCGTCTTATGGGTCGCTTCTTCCATCAGCTCGCCAGTCTAATCCGTAGAACGATGAGAGAGAAACGAGGGGGGGGGGGGGGGGGAAGGTTCTACCAACGTGTATTTCACGCTCCTCGCAAATACAGCTATCGCGATGGTCCGTGTCGCGCTTCTCGCATGGGTGGTGATCTGCGAACTAGTCTAACCGAAGCAGGGGGGGGGGGGGGTGAGCGAGCCTTGTGACTTCACCACGTCACAGTATATACAAATTTGCGATTAAGTAGCTATGTGTTCAAATTCAATTCCGAATAATGCACTAAAAAGCATCCCAGATAACAAACGGCAAGATGGTATCGACACCATGCCGGCACTATATTGCCACTTCCGAGGTGTGTCAACTCATTCGTAGTCATCTGTGACCGGATTCGTTGACTAAAATGCCAGAACGTGTTACCAGCACGTTCTAGACAAGCGAATCGCGCAGCACCAGCACCATGGTGACACGTGTATCATCGCTCCATTCATGAATCTCCTCTGCAATGACGCAGGATCACATTTGGCAATGGGGAACCTGTGCTTTCATACAAATTAGAACCGTTAGATGTCAGTAGATGTTCAGCATACGAGTATTGACAGACATTTTGATGGTCGTTTTCCTATATTTATAGTTATTGAGCGAGTCGTATATATTTCTTTCAATCCATCATAGACTAAAAATATTATTTATAAAAAAAATATTACTTATAAAATAAAAATTCATGCTGTTGCGTCCCTAACTTCGCCTTGTGTAATTTTTGAAATACCATGCTGTCATCGTATTTAATGTAACCCTCAATTGCATGAATTTGTAACAATAAATTGAAGAAAATATATATAAAATAAGTGTATATATTTTCATGACAAAGTAATTATCGACTTTATGGAAAAAATCGCCCTATCGAGCTAGTTTATAGAAAATAATAAAATCGAGAATCAAAATAAATAAATTGCACAGTTTAGTCATTTTTCATATTTGCTTATAATTTTTATGGAAACAGCTTCCCCATTAGTAAATGTCAGCCTACGCCACAACCATGCGTGTAGCTATGGTGAGCTGATAGTGTCATTGTCACGGCCGTGTAGCCCGTGTGCTATATCTCGGTGCTTTAATAGTGCCGTGATACGAATGCCGCCCCAGTACTAACAGTATGCCATTTCGAAAGCTGAGTAGGAGCACTTTGTTAGCACAGTTCTGTCACGGAATTCGTTCCATCCGCTGTCATTGGCGTGCCAATCGCTGGATGTTTGGGATATTGTAGTGCATGAGGCAGACTTGTTCCTTATCATCGTCAAGGAGATGGATTTTCACTCCCCCCTTTTTGAAATTTTTAAATTACTGTTTGGAATTTTTGCCGTTTCTGTATCTCTATGACCGCATTGTGGATTCAACTTATGTACGATCTTTTTGGTCTTCATCTTTCGTTACATGTAATATTATATATGTGATGCACGTTTGTTATGTAATGCTCCGATTTGGAAGCCTCAGATACTTTTATTCTTTGGTAAAGCAACTTATTCGATTAATATATATTTATTAGAATTAGATATAAACAATTAGAAAAATGTTATTAAAATACTATTAAATACGTTGTTGCAATTATATATTTAAGGTCTGAAGATGTAGATGCAATTAATGTCCGATATTTTACGTGATCCAATCGACGTATCAAGTGAGGCTATGAAGTATAAAAATCTTTTACTAGTCTTCGACCCATTTACATGTTACATGAATGATAAGTTCTGCAAGACAAGAAACCTGAATTAGTGAGATATCTAGGAACATAAGTAATTTGTAAGTAACACATCTTTTCTCTTTGAAATATTTGCCTTTGCATAGAATAGAACGTATAGATATAATTGCCTGTTTTGTACCCATTTCGGTCCAATTCTATAATAGCCTTTGAGCAGAAGTATTGACGGATGTATCAATCTACTTTGTAGCTCCATCAGTTTCTTTTTCTGCTCGCTACTTTCCATTTTCGTAGACACCTGGAAGCGACATTTCCTAGCAAGGAAGTGTGGCATTTACACTCTTTTGAAGTGTAGACGTGGTATACATAGCACTTCGCAATGAATATTATATCTTATTATGAAACATAGAAATGAGATGCGGTATCCCGTTATAAGAAGCATTAGAACCCCATTGCTTCGATACGCAGACATCTGCAGACGCTATTTCCTAGCAAGGAAGTGTCGCATTTACATTCTTTTGAAGTGAATACGAGGTATACCTACGTCTCCACAATGAATATTATATCTGATCATGAAACATAGAAATGAGATGCGTTATCGCGTTATAACAAGAATTAGAACTCTACTGCTTCGATACGTAGATACCTGGAAACGCATTTCCTAGCACGGAAGTGAGGTACTTACATTCTTTTGAAGTGTAGACGAGGCATACATAACACTTCGCAATGAATATTATATCATGTTCTGAAACATAGAAATGAGATGCGATATCGCGTTTTAAAAAGAATTCGAACTATATTGCTACGACACGTAGACATCTGGAAACACATTTCCTAGCAAGGAAGTGTTGCATTTACATTCTTTTGAATTGTAGATGAGGTACACATAACACTTTGCAATGAATATTATAGCATATCATGAAACAATGAAATGAGATGGGATATCGCGTTTTAAGAAGAAACAGAACTCTGTTCCTTCGATACCTAGACATCTAGAAACGCTATTTCCTAGCAAGGACGGGTGACATTTACATTCTATTGAAGTATAGACGAGGTATACATAGCACTTCGCGATGCATATCATATCTTATCATGAAATACAGAAATGAGATGCGATATCGCGTTTTAAGAAGCATTAGAACTCCATTGCTTCGATACGTAGACATCTGGAAACGCTATTTCCTAGAAAGCACATGTGATATTTACATTCTGTTGAGTGTATGCGAGGTATACATAACAGTTTGCGATGAATATGATATCTTATCATGAAACATAGAAATGAGATGCGTTGTCGCGATTTGAGAAGCATTAGAACACCATTGCTTCGATACGTGGACTCCAGGAAACGAATTTCCTGGCAAGGAAGTGAGGTATTTAAATTCTTTTGAAGTGTAGACGAGGAATACACAACACTTCGCAATGAATATTATATCTTATCATGAGACATAGAAATGAGATGCGATATCGCGTTTTAAGAAGCATTGGAACCCAATTGCTACGATACGTAGACGCCTGGAAACGCTATTACCTAGCAGGGAGGTTTCGCATTTACATGCTTTTGAAGTGAATACGAGAATTACATAACACTCCACAATGAATATTATATCTTATCACGAAACGTCGAAATGTGATGCGATATCGCGATTTAAGAAGCATTGGAGTCCTATTGCTTCGATACGGAGACATCTGCAAACGCTATTCCCTAGCATGGAAGTGTCGCATTTACATTCTTTTGACGTGAATACGAGGTATGCATGACACTTCGCAATGTATATTATATCTTATCATGAAACACAGAAAAAAGATGCGATATCGCGTCATGAGAAGCACTAGAACTCTATTGCTACGATACATAGACATCTGCAAACGCTATTTCCTAGCAAGGAAGTGTCGCATTTACATTCATTTGAAGTGTAGACGAGGAATACAAAACACTTCGCAATGAATATTATATTTTATCATGGAACATAGGAATGAGGTGCTATATCGCGTTTTGAGAAGCATTTGAACTCTATTGCTAATATACGTAGACATCTGCAAACTCTATTTCCTAGCAAGGAAATGCCGCACTTACATTCCATTGAAGTGAATACGAGGTATACGTAACATTACACAATGAATATTATATCTTATTACGAAACATAGAAATGAAATACGACATCTCGTTTTAAGAAGCATTAGTACTCTATTGCTGTGATGCGTAGACATCAGCAAACAATATTTCCTAGCAAGGAAGTGTCGCAGTTACATTCTTCTGAAGTGAAATCGAGGTATAAATGACACTTCGCAATGAATATTTGAAGTGAATACGAGGTATACAGAACAATCCATAATGAATATTATATCATTTCATGAAACATAGAAGTGAGATGCGATATCGGGTTTTAAGAATCATTAGAACTCTATTGCTACGACACGTAGACATCTGCAAACGCTATTTCCTAGCATGGAAGTGTCGCATATACATCCTGGTGGAAGTGAATACGAGGTATACATCACACTTCGCAATGAATATTATATCTTATCATGAAACATAGATGTGAGACGCGATATCGCGTTTTAGGAAGCATTAGCACTCTATTGCTACGATACGTAGACATCTGCAAACGCTATTTCCTAGCATGGAAGGGTCGCATTTACATTCCATTGAAGTGAATACGAGGTATACATAACATTACACAATCACTATTATATCTTATTACGAAACATAGAAATGAAATACGACATCTCGTTTTAAGAAGCATTAGTACTCTATTGCTGTGATACGTAGACATCTGCAAACAATATTTCCTAGCAAGGATGTGTCGCATTTACATTCTTGTGAAGTGAAATCGAGGTATACATGACACTTCGCAATGAATATTATATCTTATCATGAAACATAGTAGTGTGATGCGATATCGCGTTTTAAGAAGCATTAGAACTCTATTGCTACGATACGTAGACATCTCCGAACGCTATTTCCTAGTAAGGAAGTGTCGCATTTACACTCCATTGAAGTGAATACGAGGTATACATGATACTTCGCAATGGATATTATATCTTATCATGAAACATAGAAATGAGATGCGACATCTCGTTTTAAGAAGTATTAGAACTCTATTCTTTCGATACGTGGTCATCTGGAGACGCTATTTCCTAGCAAGGAAGTGTCGAATTTACATTCTTTTGAAGAGAATGCGAGGTATACATGACACTTCGCAATGAATATTATATCTTATCATGAAACATGGACGTGAGATGCGATATCACGTTCTAAGAAGCTTTAGAACTCTATTGTTACGATACGTAGACATCTGCAAAGGCTATTTCCTAGCATGGAAGTGTCGCATTTACATTCTTTTGAAGTGAATACGAGGTATACATAACACTCCATAATGAATATTATATCTGACCATGAAACATATCACTGAGATGCGATGTCGCGTTTTAAGAAGCATAAGAACTCTATTGCCACGTTACGTAGACATCTGCAAACGCTATTTCCTAGCATGCAAGTGTCGCATTTACATTCTTTTGAAGTGAATACGGGGTATACATGACACTTCGCAATGAATATTATATCTTATCATGAAACATAGAGGTGAGTTGCGATATCGCGTTTTAAGAAACATTAGAACACTATTGCTACTATACGTAGACATCTGCAAACGCTATTTCCTAGCATGGAAGTGTCGCATTTACATTCATTTGAAGTGAATACGAGGTATACATAACATTACACAATGAATGTTATATCTTATTACGAAACATAGTTATGAAATACGACATCTCGTTTTAAGAAGCATTAGTACTCTATTGCTGTGATACGTAGACATCTGCAAACAATATTTCCTAGCAAGGAAGTGTCGCATTTACATTCTTGTGAAGTGAGATCGAGGTATACATGACACTTCGCAATGAATATTATATCCTATCATGAAACACAGAAGTGAGATGCGATATCGCGTTTTAAGAAGCATTGGAACTCTATTGCCACGATACGTAGACATCTGCAAACGCTATTTCCTAGCATGGAAATGCCGCATTTACATTCTTTTGAAGATAATACGAGGCATACATGACACTTCGCATTGAATATTATATCTTATTTCGAAACATAGAAGTGAGATGCGATATCGCGATTTAAGAAGCACTAGAATTCTATTGCTACGATGCGTAGACATCTGCAAACAATATTTCCTAGCAAGGAAGTGTCGCACCTACATCCTTTTGAAGTGAATACGAGGTATACATAACACTCCACAATGAATATTACATCTTATTACGAAACATAGAAAAGAAATGCTACATCTCGTTTTGAGAAGCATTAGAAATCTATTGCTACGATACGTAGACATCTGCAAACGCTATTTCCTAGCATGGAAGTTTCGCATTTACATTCTTTTGAAGTAAATACGAGATATACATGACACATCGGAATGAATATTATATCTTATCATGAAACATAGGAATGAGGTGCTATATCGCGTTCCAAGAAGCGTTAGAACTCTATTGCTACGATACGTAGACATCTGCAAAGGCTATTTCCTAGCATGGAATGGTCGCATTTACATTCTTTTGAAGTGAGTACGAGGTATACATGACACTCCATAATGAATATTATATCTTATCATGAAGCATAGCAGTGAGATGCGATATCGCGATTTAAGAAGCATTAGAAGTCTATTGCTATGATACGTAGACATCTGCAAACGCTATTTCCTAGCATGGAAGTGTCGCATTTGCATCCTTTTGAAGTGAATACGAGATATACATGACACTTCGCAATGAATATTATATCTATAATGAAACATAGGAATGAGGTGCTATAACGCGTTTTGAGAAGCATTAAAACTCTATTGCTAATATACGTAGACATCTGCAAACTCTATTTCCTAGCAAGGAAACGTCGCACTTACATTCCATTGAAGTGAATACGAGGTATACATTCCATTACACAATCACTATTATATCTTATTACGAAACATAGAAATGAATTGCGACATCTCGTTTTAAGAAGCATTAGAACTCTCTTGCTACGACACGTAGACATCTGCGAACGCTATTTCCTAGGATGGAAACGTCGCATTTACATTCTTTTGAAGAGAATACGAGGCATTCATGACACTTCGCAATGAACATTATAACTTATCACGAAACATAGAAATGAGACGCGATATCGCGATCTAAGAAGCACTAGAATTCTATTGCTACAATACGTAGGCATCTGCAAACGTTATTTCCTAACAAGGAATAGTCGCATTTACATTCTTCTGAAGTGAGTACGAGGTAAACATGACACTTCGCAATGAATATTACATCATATCACGAAACATAGGAATGAGATGCCATATCGCGATCTAAGAAGCATTAGAACTCTATGGCCTCGATGCGGAGACATCTGCAGTCGCTATTTCCTAGCATGGAAGTTTCGCACTTACATTCTTTTGAAGTGAATACGAGGTATACATGACACTTCGCAATGAATATTATATCTTATCACGAAACATATAAATGAGATGCGATATCGCGATTTAAGTAGCATTAGAACTGTATTGCTACGATAAGTAGGCATCTGCAAACGCTATTTCCTAGGATGGAAACGTCGCATTTACATTCTTTTGATGTGAATACGATGTATACATGACAGTTCGCAATGAATATTATATCTTATCACGAAACATGTAAATGAGATGCGATATCGCGATTTAAGTAGCATAAGAACTCTATTGCTAAGATACGTAGACATCTGCACACGCCATTTCCTAGCAAGCAATAGTCGCATTTACATTCTTTTGAAGTGAATACGAGGTATACATGACACTTCGCAATGAACATTATATATTATCGTGTAACATAGAAGCTAGATGCGGTATTGCGTATTAAGAAGCATTAGAACCCTATTGCCTCGATGCGGAGATATCTGCAAACGCTATTTCCTAGCATGGAAGTGTCGCATTTACATTCTTTTGAAGTGAATTCGAGGTATACATGACACTTCTGAATGAATATTATAACTTATCGCGAAACATAGAAATGAGGTGCGATATCGCGATCTAAGAAGCATTAGACTTCTATTGCTACGATATGTAGGCATCTGCAAACGCTATTTCCTAGCAAGGAATAGTCGCATTTACATTCTTTTGAAGTGAATACGAGGGACACATGACACTTCGCAATGAATATTATATCTTATGACGAAATATAGAAATGAGATGCGATATCGCGATTTAAGTAGCATTAGAAATCTATTGCTACGATACGTAGACATCTGAATACGCTATTTCCTAGCAAGGGAGTGTCGCATTTACATTCGTTTGGAGTGAATACGAGGTATACGTGACACTTCGCAATGAATATTATATCTTATCATGAAGCATAGGAATGAGGTGCGATATCATGTTTTGAGAAGCATTAAAACTCCATTGCAACGATACGTAGACATCTGCAAACGCTATTTCCTAGCAAGGAATAGTCGCATTTACATTCTTTTGATGTGAATACGAGGTATACATGACACTTCGCAATGAATATTATATCTTATCATGTGACATAGAAGTGAGATGCGATATCGCGTTTTAAGAAGCATTAGAACTCTATTGCCTCGATGCGTAGACATCTGCAGACGCTATTTTCTAGCAAGGAAGTGTCGCATTTACATTCGTCTGGAGTGCATAGGAGGTACACATGGCACTTCTCAATGAATATTATATCTTATCATGAAACATGGAAATGAAATGCGACATCTCGTTTTTAGAAGCATTAGGACTCTATTGCTACGATACGTAGACATCTGCGAACGCTATTTCCTAGGATGGAAACGTCGCATTTACATTCTTTTGAAGTGAATACGAGGTATACATGACACTTCGCAATGAACATTATATCTTATCATGTAACATAAAAGTGAGATGCGATATCGCGTTTTAAGAAGCATTAGAACCCTATTGCCTCGATGCGGAGATATCTGCAAAGGCTATTTCCTAGCATGGATATGTCGGATTTAGATTCTTTAGAAGTGAATTCGAGGTATACATGACACTTCGGAATGAATATTATAGCTTATCACGAAACATGGAAATGAGATGCGATATCGCGATATAAGAAGCATCAAATCTCTATTGCTACGATACGTAGGCATCTGCAAACGCTATTTCCTAGCAAGGAGTAGTCGCATTTATATTCTTTTGAAGTGAATACGAGGTATACATGACACTTCGCGATGAATATTATATCTTATCATGAAACATAGAAGAGAGATGAGATATCGCGTTTTAAGAAGCATTAGAGCTCTATGGCATCGATGCGGAGACATCAGCAAACACTACTTCCTAGCATGGAAGTGTCGCACTTACATTCTTTTGAAGTGAATACGAGGCATACATGACACTTCGCGATGAATATTATATCTTATCACGAAACATATAAATGAGATGCGATATCGCGATTTAAGTAGCATTAGAACTCTATTGCTACGTTACGTAGACATCTGAATACTCTATTTCCTAGCAAGGAAGTGTCGCATTTACATTCGTTTGGAGTGAATACGTGGTATACATTACATTTCGCAATGAATATTATATCTTATCACGTAACATAGAAATGAAATGCGACATCTCGTTTTAAGAAGCATTAGGAATCTGTTTGCTACGATAAGTAGACATCTGCAAACGATGTTCCCAAGGATGGAAACGTCGCATTTACATTCTTTTGAAGTGAATACGAGGTGTACATGACACTTCGCAGTGAATATTATATCTTATCACGAAACATATAAATGAGATGCGATATCGCGATTTAAGTAGCACTAGAACTCTATTGTAACGATATGTGGACATCTGCAAATGCTATTTCCTAGCAAGGAATAGTCGCATTTACATTCTTTTGAAGTGAATACGAGGGACACATGACACTTCGCAATGAATATTATATCTTATCACGAAATATAGAAATGAGATGCGATATCGCGATTTAAGTAGCATTAGAAATCTATTGCTACGATACGTAGACATCTGAATACGCAATTTCCTAGCAAGGGAGTGTCGCATTTACATTCGTTTGGAGTGAATACGAGGTATACATGACACTTCGCAATGAATATTATATCTTATCATGAAGCATAGGAATGATGTGCGGTATCATGTTTTGAGAAGCATTAAAACTCCATTGCAACGATACGTAGACATCTGCAAACGCTATTTCCTAGCAAGGAATAGTCGCATTTACATACCTTTGAAGTGAATACAAGGTATACATGACCATTCGCAATGAATATTATATCTTATCATGAAACACGGAAGAGGGATGCGATATCGCGTTTTAAGAAGCATTAGAACTCTACGGTCTCAATGCGGAGACATCTGCAAACGCTATTTCCTAGCAAGCAGTACTCGCATTTACATTCTTTTTAAGTGAATGCGAGGTATACATGACACTTCGCAATGAATATTATATCTTATCATGAAACACAGAAGAGGGATGCGATATCGCAATTTAAGTAGCATTAGAACCCTTTTGCTACGATACGTAGACATCTGAGAACGCTATTTCCTAGCAAGGAAGTGTCGCACTCACATTCGTTTGGAGGGAATACGAGGTATACATGGCACTTCGCAATGAATATTATATCTTATCATGAAACATAGGAATGAGGTGCTATATCGCATTTTAAGAAGCATTAGAATTTTGTTGCCTCGACGCGTAGACATCTGCAGACGCTATTTCCTAGCATGGAAGTGTCGCATTTACATTCTTTTGAAGTGAATACGAGGTGTACATGACAATCCGCAATGAATATTATATATTATCAGGAAACTTAGAAATGAGATGCGATATCGCGCTTTGAGAAGCATTAGAACACTATTGCTATGATACGTAGACATCTGCAATCGCTATTTCCTAGCAACCAATAGTCGCATTTACATTCTTTTGAAGTGAATTCTAGGTTTACATGACACTTCGGAATGAATATTATAACATATCACGAAACATAGAAATGGTATGCGATATCGCGATCTAAGAAGCATTAGAACTCTATTGCTACGATACGTAGGAATCTGCATTCGCTATGCCCTAGCAAGGAATAGTCGCATTTACATTCTTTTGATGTGAATACGAGGTATACATGACACTTCGCAATGAATATTATATCTTATAATGAAACATAGAATTGAGATTGGATATCGCGTTTTAAGAAGCATTAGAACTCTATTGCCTCGACGCGTAGACATCTGCAGACGCTATTTCCTAGCATGGAAGTGTCGCACTTACATTCTTTTGAAGTGAATACGTGGTATACATGACACTTCGCAATGAATATTATATCTTATCACGAAACATATAAATGAGATGCGATATCGCGATTTAAGTAGCATTAGAACACTACTGCTACGATACGTAGACATCTGCAAACGCTGTTTCCTAGCAAGCAATAGTCGCATTTACATTCTTTTGAAATGAATACGAGGCATACATGTCACTTCGCAATGAATATTATACCTTATCATGAAACATGGAAGAGAGATGCGATATCGCGTTTTAAGAAGCATTAGAGCTCTGTGGCCTCGAAGCGGAGACATCTGCAAACGCTATTTCCAAGCATGGAAGTGTCGCACTTACATTCTTTTGAAGTGAATACGAGGTATACATGATACTTCGCAATGAATATTATATCTTATCACGAAACATATAAATGAGATGCGATATCGCGATTTAAGTAGCATTAGAACTCTATTGCTACGATACGTAGACATCTGCAAACGCTATTTCCTAGCAAGCAATAGTAGCATTTACATTCTTTTGAAATGAATACGAGGTATACATGACACTTCGCTATGAATATTATATCTTATATCTTATCGAAACATATATATGAGTTGCGATATCGCGATTTAAGTAGCATTAGAACTCTATTGCTACGATTCGTAGATATCTGGAGACTCTATTTCCTAGCACGGAAGTGTCGCATTTACATTCATTTGAAGTGTAGACGAGGAATACATAACACCTCGCAATGAATATTATATCTTATCATGAGACATAGAGATGAGGTGCGATATCGCGTTTTAAGGAGAATTAGAACTCTATAGCTTCAATACAGAGATATCTGGGGACGTAATTTCCTAGAAAGGAAGTGTCGCATTTTGTGACGTCAGGCGTACCGCCTGCCACCCATCAACCTCCTCGCACCCCCCAACATCAACCCCAGGACGCATGCAACCAGCCAAACTCGCCTGCAGAACCAGCAACTGGAAGTGTTCGCGCGCGCATACCTGCACGCGCTCACCCACACCGAGTTCCGCTGCCTCACTCGCACCGCCGAGTATACCTGTTTCGCTCGTACCGGGCACCAGTGTCGGCACGTACCATCCGCACCAAGGACGGGCAGCCCTATCTCCCTCGCACCGAGGATTCCGTCCTGCAGGAAGACGTAGCCGCAGCCCATCACCTGAATGGGGTCTTTTCCAATTCCGGGAACAGGATCTGCTAGAACCTATATATTACTTCTAAGCTAGGACATACATACCATATCATGACGCATATATAAGAATTCCTAGATCTAAGTTACACTAAGTAAGATGCGTCCGGCCAGAGGCATGCGCCGCTAGCCCCACCACGCGCCGCGGGTCCCCATTCGCTGGACCGCGCGCTCTCCGCCTCGAGCGTCCGCGACCGTAGCGCCCCGCGAAACGAGGAGGTCAGAGACGCGTCTCCAGAGCACACACTTTGACTCGAGATCTCCTACCGAGGAGTCGAAACCTCTAGTTCTAGATCGTTAGCCACCTCAATGTGGGGTTCAAGCATCGTATTTCCATTTCCATTTTAACTTAGTCTTAGACTTAGAATAATTCCAGTTCTTGTATACTTTAAACCTAGAATATATTTTATTTTTACTGTTACTATATCCAAGTACAAGTTCTTTTAGCAAGTCTACTATTTCCACATCCATTAATTTTATCAAGTGTTTATAATACTAGTTCTACTTTTAACATTACATTTAACTACGAATTCTTCCACGGGTTCTTCCATACAACTGGGATTGATCTTCATCAAATTGAAGGAGTATAGAAATCGGCTATGTGAGGTTGAGACCGCCGCTTATCCTTCAGATCTTAGTCGAAATTACAGAAAAACCTGGTGAATGAATCGTGCTTCCGGTTTGCGAAGAACGCGACGTGCGAGTAGGAAGAATTTCATACGATCACATGTGCGTGAATATTTGGAGGGCGTTTCGAGAGTCCTCGTATACCAGCGACCTGCCTTCGCACCAGCCCAGACGCCGCTTTCCGAAGCGACCGTCGACGCTTCCGATCCAGACACCACGTCGCATCACGCCGATTTTGCCACATTCAGCATCATCGCTGAATTCCGACCGCCGTCCTCCTCTTCGCTGGCGACTGATCGAGATTTCCGTAGCAGCCAACAGAACGAAATCCGCTACGATCCCGGCGAAAGAACCTCCACGCCGTTTCTACGTACAGATCGAGAGAGAAGTCATCGAAAGGTAGGGTCATTCCCTTATTATCGCGAGTGTTTTCGCCAGTGTCGCGTCAGCCGAAATTGTCGGACCCGGTCTTAACGCGTTCCCGCGGACCGAATTACCGAAAAATAGGCTCGTGTCGTAAAGCCTCCGGAGCAACGGAAAATAGTTTCACCGGAAGTGATACCTCGTATTCACCTCAAAAGAATGTAAATGAGACACTTCCTTGCTAGGAAATAAGGTTTGCAGATATCTACGTATCGAAGAAATAGAGCTCTAATGCTTCTTGAAACGCCATATCGCATCTCATTTCTATGTTTCATCATAAGATATAATATTCATTGCGAAGTGTCATGTATTCATCGTATTCCTCTCAAGAGAATGTAAATGCGACACTTCCTTTCTAGGAAATTACGTTTCCAGATGTCTACGTATCGAAGCAACAGAGTTCTAATGTTTCTTAAAACGCGATATCGCATCTCATTTCTATGTCTCATGATAATATATAATATTCATTGTGCAGTGTTATGTATATCTCGTCTACACTTCAAATGAATGTAAATGCGATCCTTCCTTCCTAGGAAATAGCGTTTGCAGATGTCTACGTACCGATGCACTAGAGTTTTAATGCTTCTTAAGACGCGAAATCGCTCCTCATAACTATGTTTCGTGATAAGATATAATATTCATTGCGAAGTGTAATGTATACCTCGTATTCACTACAAAAGAATGTAAATGCTGCTCTACCTTGCTAGGAAATAGCGTTTGCAGATGTCTACGTATCGAAGCAATAGAGTTCTAATGCTTCTTAAAACGCGATATCGCATCTCACTTCTATGTTTCATGATCAGATATAATACTCATTGCGAAGCGTCATGTATACCTCGTATTATCTTCAAAAGAATGTAAATGCGGCACTTCCATGCTAGGAAATAGCGTTCGCAGATGTCTACGTATCGTAGCAATAGAGTTCTAATGCTTCTTAAAATGAGAAGTCGTATTTCATTTCTATGTTTCGTAATAAGATATAATATTCATTGTGGAATGTTATGTATACCTCGTATTCACTTCAAAAGAATGTAATAGCGACACTTCCTTGCTAGGAAATAACATTTGCAGATGTCTACGCACCGTAGCAATAGAATTCTAGTGCTTTTTAAATCGCGATATCGCATCTCACTTCTATGTTTCGAGATAAGATATAATATTCATTGCGAAGTGTCATGTATACCTCGTATTCACTTCAAAAGAATGTAAATGCGACACTTCCATGCTAGGAAATAGAGTTTGCAGATGTCTACGTATTGTAGCAATAGGGTTCTAATGCTTCTCAAAACGCGAAGTCGCATCTCTTTTCTATGTTTCATGATCAGATATAATATTCATTGCGATGTGTCATGTATACCTCGTATTCACTTCAAAGGGATGTAAATGTCACACTTCCTTGCTAGGAAATAGCGTTTCCAGATGCCTACGTATCGGAGCAGTAGAGTTTTAATGCTTCTTAAAACGCGATATCGGATCTCAATTCTATAATATGTTTCATGATATGATATAATATTCACTGCGAAGTGTAATGTACATCTAGTCTACACTTCAAAAGAATGTAAATGCCACACTTCCATGCTAGGAAATGCGTTTCTAGGTGTCTACGTATCGTAGCAATTGGGTTCCAATGCTTCTTAAAACGCGATATCGCATCTCATTTCTATGTCTCATGATAAGATATAATATTCATTGCGAAGTGTTGTGTATTCCTCGTCTACACTTCAAAAGAATTTAAATACCTCACTTCCTTGCCAGGAAATTCGTTTCCTGGAGTCCACGTATCGAAGCAATGGTGTTCTAATGCTTCTCAAATCGCGACAACGCATCTCATTTCTATGTTTCATGATAAGATATCATATTCATCGCAAACTGTTATGTATACCTCGCATACACTCAACAGAATGTAAATATCACATGTGCTTTCTAGGAAATAGCGTTTCCAGATGTCTACGTATCGAAGCAATGGAGTTCTAATGCTTCTTAAAACGCGATATCGCATCGCAGTTCTGTTTCGTGATAAGATATAATATTCATTGCGAAGTGTTATGTATACCTCGTCTGACCTTCAAAAGAATGTAAATGCCACACATCCTTGCTAGGAAACGCGTTTCTAGATGTCTACGTATCGATGCAATGGAGTTCTAATGCATCGTAAAACGAGATATCGCATCGCAGTTCTGTTTCGTGATAAGATATAATATTCATTGCGAAGTGTTATGTATACCTCGTCTGACCTTCAAAAGAATGTAAATGCCACACATCCTTGCTAGGGAATGCGTTTCTAGATGTCCACGTATCGAAGCAATAAAGATTTAATGATCCTTAAAACGCGATAACGCATCTCATTTCCATGTTTCATGAAAGGACATAATATTCATTGCGAAGTGTTATGTATACCTCGTCTGCACTACAAAATAATGTAAATGCCACACATCCTTGCTAGGAAACGCGTTTCTAGATGTCTACGTATCGATGCAATGGAGTTCTAATGCATCGTAAAACGAGATATCGCATCGCAGTTCTGTTTCGTGATAAGATATAATATTCATTGCGAAGTGTTATGTATACCTCGTCTGACCTTCAAAAGAATGTAAATGCCACACATCCTTGCTAGGGAATGCGTTTCTAGATGTCCACGTATCGAAGCAATAAAGATTTAATGATCCTTAAAACGCGATAACGCATCTCATTTCCATGTTTCATGAAAGGACATAATATTCATTGCGAAGTGTTATGTATACCTCGTCTGCACTACAAAATAATGTAAATGCCACACATCCTTGCTAGGAAACGCGTTTCTAGATGTCTACGTATCGATGCAATGGAGTTCTAATGCTTCGTAAAACGCGAAATCGCATCGCAGTTCTGTTTCATGATAAGATATAATATTCATTGCGAAGTGCCATGTGTACATCGTCTATACTTCAAAAGAATGTAAATGCCACACTTCCTTGCTAGGAAATAGAGTTTCCAGATGCCTACGTTCAGAAGCAATAGAGTTCTAATGCTTCTTAAAACGCGAAATCGCATGGCAGTTCTATGTTTCATGATAAGATATAATATTCATTGCAAAGTGTAATGTATACCACGTCTGCACTTCAAACAATGTAAATGCCACACTTCCTTGCTAGGAAATGCGTTTCTAGATGTCTACGTGTCGATGCGATGTAGTTCTAATGCTTCGTAGAACGCGAAATCGCATCGCAGTTCTATGTTTCATGATAAGATATATTATTCATTGCGAAGTGTCATGTGTACATCGTCTATACTTCAAAAGAATGTAAATGCCACACTTCCATGCTAGGAAATAGCGTTTCCAGATGCCTACGTTCAGAAGCAATAGAGTTCTAATGCTTCTTAAAACGCGAAATCGCATGGCAGTTCTATGTTTCATGATAAGATATAATATTCATTGCAAAGTGTAATGTATACCACGTCTGCACTTCAAACAATGTAAATGCCACACTTCCTTGCTAGGAAATTCGTTTCTAGATGTCTACGTGTCGATGCGATGTAGTTCTAATGCTTCGTAGAACGCGAAATCGCATCGCAGTTCTATGTTTTATGATAAGATATATTATTCATTGCGAAGTGTCATGTGTACATCGTCTATACTTCAAAAGAATGTAAATGCCACACTTCCATGCTAGGAAATGCGTTTCTAGGTGTCTACGTATCGAAGCAATGAAGTTCTAATGCCTATTAGAAAGCGAAATCGCATGGCAGTTCTATGTTTCATGATAAGATGTAACATTCATTGCGAAGTGTTATGTATACCTCGTCTGACCTTCAAAAGAATGTAAATGCCACACATCCTTGCTAGGAAATGCGTTTCTAGATGTCCACGTATCGAAGCAATAGAGTTCTAATTCTTCTTAAAGCGCGATATCGCGTCTCATTTCTATGTTTCATGATAGGATATAATATTCATAGCGATGTGTTATGTATACATTGTCTACACATCAAAAGAATGTGAATGCCACACTTCCTTGCTAGGAAGTACCGTTTCCACATGTCTACGTATCGAAGCAATAGAGTTGTAATGCTCCTTAAAACGCGATGTCGCATCTCATTTCTACGTATCATGATAAGATGCAATATTCTTTGCGAAGGGCTATGTGGACCTCGTATACACTTCAAAAAAATGTGAAGGTCACACATCCTTGCTAGGAAATAGTGTTATCTGATGTCTACGTACCCAAGCAATAGGGTTCCACTGCTTCTTAAAACGCGATATCGCATCTCATTTCTGGGTTTCAAGATAAGCTATAATATTCATTGGGAAGTGTTATGTATACCTCGACTACACATCTAAACATTGCAATCGCCACGCTTCCTTGCTAGGAAATAGCGTTTCCTGATGTCTACGTATCGAAGCAATGGAGTTCTAATGCTTCCTAGAACGCGATATCGCATCTCATGTATGTTTCATGGTAAGATATAATATTCATTGCGATGTGTTATGTATACCTCGTCTACACTTCAAAAGAATGCAAATGCCACACTTCTGGACTAGGAAATTGCGTTTCTAGATGTCTACGCATCGAAGCAATAGATTTCTAACCCTTTATAAAACGCGATATCGCATATCAATTCTAAGTCACATGATAAGATGTAATTTCAATGCAACGCGTTATGTATATGTCCTCTACACTTCAAATGAATGTAAATGGATCACTTCCTAGCTACGGAATATCGTTTCTATATCTGAAGGTTTAGAAGCAATAGAGTTATAATGCTTCGTAAAACGCGGCTGCGCATCTGACTTCTATATTTCATGATAGGATGTAATATTCATAGCATCGCGTTATGTTTATCTGCTTCTGCATATGAATTGAGTGTGAACCCTACACTTTCTTGCCCGGGGATAGCGTTTCTAGATGTCCAGGTGCCGAAGCATTTAATTTGTCATGCTTCATGCACCTCAATATTGCATTTCATATAAACAGTTCAAAGTAAACTAGAAGGTTGTAAAGCTCTATGCATCGCATTATGCTTATCTGCTTTTGTGCTTTATAATGCTCTGGGATGTGAGAAGGTCCTCAACCATCCTTAACCCCCTAAAGAGAACTCAAAAGTCCAGCGGCCTTGCAGGTGGGCCATGGGAGCGCGGCGCGCGAGGCGCTACACAATTTAAATGATCAGGAGGATCCCCTCAGGGACACCCAAGGGGGCGAGAAGAGGAAATCGCCGAAATCCACTGATCGATGGACTCGAACAATACCGAAGCCTACAGCCCACTCCACCAAGGAGCCCCGAGGAGGATGCAGGAGACCCGAGGACCACCAGCGAATTCAAGGAACCTGAAGAAGAGAACGTGAGAGCTTATTCGCTTAAGCGTCCCATTTCTTGTGTCGCATATTGTATATTGTATCTTATATCGTGAAGCGAGTTATGATACACGTTAATTTGCGGCGTGTTGCGTAGTTTCCCGTAGCCCTTGTTAGTTAAACCCACGTCGAGACCATAAATAAACATGCCGTGACTTCAGTATCTCGCGACCTGAGTGTGTGTACTTGGCTAGGCGTAGTCGAGAAGAGGAGCATTTCGAAGTTTCAAGGGTTGTTCCGCCCCAGGGTTCCCGGGGTCGTGTAGTCTATCCCTTTGCTACTTTCTGAGCAGCTGGCGCCCAAGAAAAGTTGTACGTGAGCGGATACATTGGAACGATAGATCGCTTTAGATTAAAGTACGTTTTACACCTTAAAGCATTTAGATAATTAACCCCTTCGAGCTTCCCTGACTTACTATATATAGGTTTCCGTCACAACTAATAGGAACCATCACTTTACATAGATATATAGAACACACATAGTTTTAAACGTAGAACTGAGGATTTGAGAACTTACTTTGAAACGTTAGTAGTGAGAAATTCCATCGGATTTCATAGAAATGCAGAACTTACTTGCTATGAAACATAGGCAGATAAGGGCCATCGCGTTGCTTAGAACTTTAGAACTTGATTACTTCAACAAAGATTTCTATTGGCTTCGTCCGGTTCTTTTAGAAGAGTTTTTGATAAACCACATACTTTTCACGCTTCTGATATCTTTGAAAGTTCGCGAGAAGTAATCGTTTAAGTTTTAAAATGATTACTTAGTGTGGATTATTATTTAGTAACTCGCTCATAAACGAGTCTGCATAGGATTTAATCTATAAGTTTTTAAGCCTGGAATTTATGCAATTATTTGTTATTCACTTATTGCTCAAACGACAAAGATTCTGACCACTTCAAAATGGTTGACTTTCATCAATTTTCTTAAAAATTGAAATACTGCCCAACTGCTTGCATTAAAGACTGTAATTAAAGCTTTCGAAACATTTTACCCCTTATAGATGAATTCTGGAATTGAAATTGAATGTTTTACTTTTCTAGCTCCTGTTTAGACATCTTTCTATTGGAATGTTCAAGTATTTTTCATATTCGTAATTATTAAAAATGTTTTACTTGATTCTTTTATTTAATATTTAGAATTTTCTGAGAAATATTTTTTATCGTAATGAACTATATAATTGCAATTATAATTCTTTATGAAGTAATAATAACAGAAAGGTATGTATCCATTCTTGTAGTTTTGTAAAGGGTATTTAATCTTACTATCTAAAATGAAACATTGAGATCTGTTTACAATCTAATGGAATTTAATTACCTTTTGATTCAAATTCACAATGATAATCTTCCATAGTTCAACAATTTTGTGAGCTGTCCTCAGGAATCCGCAGCTCAGTACTTATAAAATGAACGACACAAAGAACAGCCTAACCAAACGTATTCGAACCGATTTTTCAATACTAATCTTATCATGTTTAACTTATGCTGCAAACTATTGAAATGCCCTTCGAAAAGTGTTTATTCACAGTGAAGTAAACGGTAAGTATTACGCCTTCCACCACTGTTTACAATACGTATGTTTCATTTACTATCAAAACCGTGAGTATTATCGCCTTTCTTTACTTTTTGTAACCTTCAATGCCTTCATGTTACAGATCGTTAAACTTGCTTTAAAATGCTCTATCGTATTACGGAAGAATGGACATACCAATTCATTTTAAAAAATGAAGGTAACCTTCATATGTCCAACATAACTCCACTTACAAAAAAACTATTTTCATCAACGGATGGCCCCTTTGTACTATGCAATTTTATATTAGCAAAAACTTCTATGAAACTTATAGTTTCGTGGATATCTGAGGTGCTAATTATTACTGCCCCACCCTGTATATTGTTATGGTTGTGTCCAACAAGGCAACGATGAACAGAGTTAAATTTAATATTATGGTGTTTATTATTTTACTTATAGTATATTTGTTTTTCTGGAATTTTGCCAAAAAACAATGTTCACGATGTCGACAGATGAATATATTTGCCTTAGAATTGCAAAAGCCAACAATTTCGAAAGTAGAATATTACTTTACTTCGCTAACCGAATCATTGCAAACGTTAAGTAAAGTGCTTGCCTTTCAAAACAGTCAGATGCAAATTACGATACAACGTTTCCAAGAAATGGTACGTGCCACTGTTTTTTAATTTCCGTTTATTTAATCAAAGGAAATTTAATTGAAATATCCGCAAAATTTGAGGACAAAAAGTTATTGTAATTTTACGCAACATATATGATGGTGATAAAGGATAAGTATACGGAACTGAAAATGGAAAGTAGCGAGCAGAAAAAGAAACTGATTGAGCTACAAAGTAGATTGATACATCCGTCAAATGATGATTCTAGGTTAATAAAATCTGTTAATTAAAGAACTATTGCAAAAATCAAGTATAATCAATATTACTTCTGCTCAATGGCTATAATAGAATTGAACCGAAATGGGTACAAAGCAGGCAATTATATCTATACGTTCTATTCTATGCAAAGGCAAATATTTCAAAGAGAAAAGATGTGTTACTTACAAATTACTTATGTTCCTAGATATCTCACTAATTCAGGCTTCTTATCTTGCAGAACTTATCATTCATGTAACATGTAAAGGGGTCGAAGAATAGTAAATGATTTTTATATTTCATAGCCTCACTTGATACGTCGATTGGATCACGTAAAATATCGGACATTAATTGCATCTACATCTTCAGACCTTAAATATATAATTGCAACAACATATTTAATAGCGTTTTAATAACATTTTTCTAATTGTTTATATCTATATCTAATAAATGTATATCAATCGAATAAGTTGCTTTACCAAAGAATAAAAGTATCTGAGGCTTACAAATCGGAGCATTACATAACAAACGTGCATCACATATATAATATTACATGTAACAAAAGATGAAGACCAAAAAGATCGTACATAAGTTGAATCCACAATGCGGTCATAGAGATACAGAAACGGCACAAATTCCAAACAATAATTTAAAAAATTCAAAAAGGGGGGAGTGAAAATCCATCTCCTTGACGATGATAAGGAACAAGTCTGCCTCATGCACTACAATATCCCAAACAGCCAGCGATTGGCACGCCAATGACAACGGATGGAACGAATTCCGTGACAGAACTGTGCTAACAAAGTGCTCCTACTCAGCTTTCGAAATGGCATACTGTTACTACTGGGGCGGCATTCGTATCACGGCACTATTAAAGCACCGAGATATAGCACACGGGCTACACGGCCGTGACAATGACACTATCAGCTCACCATAGCTACACGCGTGGTTGTGGCGTAGGCTGACACTTACTAATGGGGAAGCTGTTTCCATAAAAATTATAAGCAAATATGAAAAATGACTAAACTGTGCAATTTATTTATTTTGATTCCAAAATAGATACACCGGCACAAAACAAAGATATAAGAACTCGATTTTATTATTTTCTATAAACTAGCTCGATAGGGCGATTTTTTCCATAAAGTCGATAATTACTTTGTCATAAAAATATATACACTTATTTTATATATATTTTCTTCAATTTATTGTTACAAATTCATGCAATTGAGGGTTACATTAAATACGATGACAGCATGTTATTTCAAAAATTACACAAGGCGAAGTTAGGGACGCAACAGCATGAATTTTTATTTTATAAGTAATATTTTTTTTATAAATAATATTTTTAGTCTATGATGGATTGAAAGAAATATATACGACTCGCTCAATAACTATAAATATAGGAAAACGACCATCAAAATGTCCATCAATGCTCATATGCTGAACATCTACTGACATCTAACGGTTCTAATTTGTATGAAAGCACAGGTTCCCCATTGCCAAATGTGATCCTGCGTCATTGCTGAGGAGATTCATGAATGGAGCGATGATACGCGTGTCACCATGGTGCTGGTTCTGCACGATTCGCTTGTCTAGAACGTGCTGGTAACACGTTCTGGCATTTTAGTCAACGAATCCGGTCACAGATGACTACGAATCAGTTGACACTCCTCGGAAGTGGCAATATAGTGCCGGCATGGTGTCGCTACCATCTTGCCGTTTGTTATCTGGGATGCTTTTTAGTGCATTATTCGGAATTGAATTTGAACACATAGCTACTTAATCGCAAATTTGTATGTACTGTGACGTGGTGAAGTCACAAGGCTCGCTCACCCCCCCCCCTGCTTCGGTTAGACTAGCTCGAAGATCACCACCCATGCGCGAAGCGCGACACGGACCATCGCGATAGCTGTATTTGCGAGGAGCGTGAAATACACGATGGTAGAACGCCCCCCCCCCCCCCCGTTCGTTTCTCTCTCTCCGTTCTACGGATTAGACTGGCGAGCTGAGGGAAGAAGCGACCCATAAGACGTCTCTTCGGCGGATAATAAGACCGCAGGTTCGCGGAAGGGCTGTGCGCCGAGGTAGCGTGACGGGATCGACGGTGGAGGAGTCGGGAAGTGAGCAAGAAGAGACCCTGAAGCCAGAAGGATACGATCCAGAGCTGTGCAACGATAAGACCGCTGCCATAGTCCATGGAGACAAACAGGATGGTTCTCGGGTGTGAGAAGGACCTCTACCCCTCGCCATTAGAACTCTACTGCTTCGATAGGTAGACATCCGGAAACGCTATTTCTTAGCCAGGATGTGTGGCATTTACATTCTTTTGAAGTGTAGACGAGGTATACATGACACTACGCACTGAAGATTATATCTTATCATGAAACATAGAAATGAGATGCGATATCTCCATTTAAAAAGCATTAGAACTCTATTGCTTCGATACGTCGACATCTGCAAACGCTATTTCCTAGCAAGGAAGTGTCGCATTTACATTCTTTTGAAGTGAATACGAGGTATACATGACACTTCGCAATGAATGTTGTATCTTATCACGAAACATAGAAATGAGATGCGATATCGCGATTTAAGAAGCATTAGAACTCTATTGTTTCGATACGTAGAGATCTGCAAACTCTATTTCCTAGCAAGGAAGTGTCGCATTTACATTCATTTGAAGTGAATACGAGGAATAAGTGGCACTTCGCAATGGATATTATATCTTGTCATGAAACATAGAAATGAGATGCGATATCGTGTTTTAGGAAGCTTTAGAACTCCATTGCTTCGATACGTAGACATTTGCAAACGCTATTACATAGCAAGGAAGTGTCGCATTTACATTCTTTACATGTGAATACGAGGAATACATGACACTTCGCAATGAATATTATATCTTGTCATGAAACATAGAAATGAGATGCGATATCCCGTTTTAAGAAGTAATAGAACTCTATTGCTTCGGTACGTAGACATTTGCAAACGCTATTTCCTAGCAAGGTAGTGTCGCACTTACATTCTATTGAAGTGAATACGAGGTATAAGTGACACTTCGCAATGAATAATAGATCTTATCATGAAACATAGAAATGAGATGCGATATCGTGTTTTAAGAAGCTTTAGAACTCTATTGCTTCGATACGTAGACATTTCCAAACGCTACTACCTAGCAAGGATGTGTCGCATTTACATTCTTTTGAAGTGAATACGAAGTATGCATGACACTTCGCAATGGATATTATATCTTATCATGAAACATAGAACTGAGATGCGTTATCGCGTTTTAAGAGGCATTAGAACTCTATTGCTACGATACGTAGATATCCGTAGGCCCCATTTCCTAGCATGGAAGTGTCGCATTTAGATTCTTATGGAGCGAATACCAGGTATACATGACACTTCGCAATGAATATTATATCTTATCATGAAGCATAGAAATGAGATGCGATATCGCGTTTTGAGAGACATTAGAACTCTATTGCTACGATACGTAGACATCTGCAAACGCTATTTCCTAGCAAGGAAGGTTCGCATTTACATTCTTCTGAAGTGAGTACGAGGTATACATGACACTTCGCAATGAATATTATATCTTATTATGAAGCATAGAAATGAGATGCGATATCGCGTTTTGAGAGTCATTAGAACTCTATTGCTACGATACGTAGACATCTGCAAACGCTATATCCTAGCAAGGAAGATTCGCATTTACATTCTTTTGAAGTGAATGCGAGGTATACATGACACTTCGCAATGAACATTATATTTTATCACGTAACATAGAAGTGAGATGCGATATCGCGTTTTAAGAAGCATTAGAACTCTACTGCTACGATACGTAGTCATCTGCAAACGCTATTTCCTAGCAAGGAAGATTCGCATTTACATTCTTCTGAAGTGAATACGAGGTATACATGACAATTCGCAATGAATATTATATCTTATTATGAAGCATAGAAATGAGATGCGATATCGCGTTTTGAGAGTCACTAGAACTCTATTGCTACGATACGTAGACATCCGCAAACGCTATTTCCTAGCAAGGAAGATTCGCATTTACATTCTTTTGAAGTGAATGCGAGGTATACATGACACTTCGCAATGAACATTATATCTTATCACGTAACATAGAAGTGAGATGCGATATCGCGTTTTAAGAAGCATGAGAACCCTATTGCCTCGATGCGGAGACATCAGCAAACGCTATTTCCTAGCATGGAAGTGTCGCATTTACATTCTTTTGAAGTGAATTCGAGGTATACATGACGCTTCGGAATGAATATCCTAACTTATCACGAATCATAGAAATGAGATGCGATATCGCGATATAAGAAGCATTAGCACTCTATTACTACGATACGTTGGCATCTGCAAACGCTATTTCCTAGCAAGGAATAGTCGGATTTACATTCTTTTGAAGTGAATACGAGGTATACATAACGCTTCGCAATGAATATTATATCTTATCATGTAACATAGAAGTGAGATGCGATATCGCGTTTTAAGAAGCATTAGATCCCTATTGCCTCGATGCGCAGTTATCAGCAAACGCTATTTCCTAGCAAGGAAGTGTCGCATTTACATTCGTTTGGAGCGAATACGAGGTATACATGACACTTCGCAATGAATATTATATCTTATCATGAAACATAGAAGAGAGATGCGATATCGCATTTTAAGAAGCATTATAACTCTATTGCCTCGACGAGTGGAGATCTGCAGACGCTATTTCCTAGCATGGAAGTGTCGCATTTACATTCTTTTGAAGTGAATACGAGGTATACATGACACTTCGCAATGAATATAATATCTTATCATGAAACACAGGAGAGGGATGCGATATTGCGATTTAAGTAGCATTAGAACACTTTTGCTACGTTACGTAGACATCTGAAAACGCTATTTCCTAGCAAGGAAGTGTCGCATATACATTCTTTTGAAGTGAATACGAGGTGTGCATGTCACTTCGGAATGAATATTACATCTTATCACGAAACATACAAATGAGATGCGATATCGCGATTTAAGTAACATTAGAACTCTATTGCTACGATACGTAGACATCTGAAAACGCTATTTCCTAGCAAGCAGTAGTCGGATTTACATTCTTTTGAAGTGAATACGAGGTATACATGACACTTCGCAATGAATATTATATCTTATTATGAAACACAGAAGAGGGATGCGATATCGCGATTTAAGTAGCATTAGAACCCTTTTGCTAGGATACGTAGACATCTGAAAACGCTATTTCCTAGCAAGGAAGTGTCGCGTTTACATTCGTTTGGAGAGAATACGAGGTATAGATGACACTTCGCAATGAATATTGTATCTTATCACGAAACATAGAAATGAGATGCGACATCGCGATTTAAGTAGCATTAGAAAACATTTGCTCCGATACGTAGACATCTGAATACGCTATTTCCTAGCAAGGAAGTGTCGCGTTTACATTCGTTTGAAGAGAATACGAGGAATAGATGACACTTTGCAATGAACATTATATCTTATCACGAAACACATAAATGGGATTCGATATCGCGTTTTAAGAAGCATTAGAACTGTATTGCCTCGACGCGTACACATCTGCAAACGCTATTTCCTAGTATGGAAGTGTCGCACTTACATTCTTTTGAAGTGAATACGAGGTATACATGACACTTCGCAATGAATATTATACCTTATCACGAAATATATAGATGAGATGCGATATCGCGAATTAAGTAGCATCAGAACTTTATTGCTACGATGCGGAGACATCTGCAAACGCTATTTCCTAGCAAGCAATAGTCGCATTTACATTCTTTTGAAGTGAATACGAGGTATACATGACACATCGCAATGAATATTATATCTTATCACGAAACATATAGATGAGATGTGATATCGCGATTTAAGTAGCATTAGAACTCTATTGCTACGATACGTAGGCATCTGCAAACGCTATTTCCTAGCAAGGAATAGTCGCATTTACATTCTTTTGAAGTGAATACGAGGTATACATGACACATCGCAATGAATATTATATCTTATCACGAAACATATAGATGAGATGTGATATCGCGATTTAAGTAGCATTAGAACTCTATTGCTACGATACGTAGGCATCTGCAAACTCTATTTCCTAGCAAGGAATAGTCGCATTTACATTCTTTTGAAGTGAATACGAGGTATACATGACACATCGCAATGAATATTATATCTTATCACGAAACATATAGATGAGATGTGATATCGCGATATAAGTAGCATTAGAACTCTATTGCTACGATACGTAGGCATCTGCAAACGCTACTTCCTAGCAAGGAATAGTCGCATTTACATTCTTTTGAAGTGAATACTAGGTATACATGATACTTCGCAATGAATATTATAACTTATCATGAAACATATAAGTGAGATGCTATATCTCGTTTTAAGAAGCATTAGAACTCTATTGCCTCGACGCGTAGATATCTGCAGACGCTATTTCCTAGCATGGCAGTGTCGCATTTACATTCTTTTGTTGTGAAAACGAGGTGTACATGACACTTCGCAATGAATATTGTATCTTATCACGAAACATAGAAATGAGATGCGATGTCGCGATTTAAGTAGCATTAGAACCCTTTTGCTACGATACGGAGACATCTGCAAACGCTATTTCCTAGCAAGCAATAGTCGCATTTACTTTCTCTTCAATTGAATACGAGGTGTACATGACACTTCGCAATGAATATTGTATCTTATCACGAAACATAGAAATGAGATGCGATATCGCGATTTAAGTAGCATTAGAAAATATTTGCTCCGATACGTAGACATCCGAATACGCTATTTCCTAGCAAGGAAGTGTCGCATTTACATTCGTTTGAAGAGAATACGAGGAATAGATGACACTTTGCAATGAACATTATATCTTATCACGAAACACATAAATGGGATGCGATATCGCGTTTTAAGAAGCATTAGAACTGTATTGCCTCGACGCGTACACATCTGCAAACGCTATTTCCTAGCATAGAAGTGTCGCACTTACATTCTTTTGAAGTGAATACGAGGTATACATGACACTTCGCAATGAATATTATACCTTATCACGAAATATATAGATGAGATGCGATATCGCGATTTAAGTAGCATTAGAAAATATTTGCTCCGATACGTAGACATCTGAATACGCTATTTCCTAGCAAGGAAGTGTCGCACTTACATTCGCTTGAAGAGAATACGAGGAATAGATGACACTTTGCAATGAACATTATATCTTATCACGAAACACATAAATGGGATGCGATATCGCGTTTTAAGAAGCATTAGAACTGTATTGCCTCGACGCGTACACATCTGCAAACGCTATTTCCTAGCATGGAAGTGTCGCACTTACATTCTTTTGAAGTGAATACGAGGTATACATGACACTTCGCAATGAATATTATATCTTATCACGAAACATAGAAATGAGATGCGATATCGCGATTTAAGTAGCATTAGAACTCTATTGCTACGATACGTAGACATCTGAATAAGCTATTTCCTAGGAGGGAAGTGTTGCATTTACATTGGTTTGGAGAGAATACGAGGTATACATGACCCTTCGCAATGAATATTATATCTTATCATGAAACATAGAAGCGAGAGGCGATGTCGCGTTTTAAGAAGCTTTAGAACTCTATGGCCTCGATGCGGAGACATCTGCAATCGCTATTTCCTAGCATGGAAGTGTCGCACTTACATTCTTTTGATGTGAATGCGAGGTATACATGACACTTCGCAATGAATATTACATCTTATCACGAAATATGTAAATGAGGTGTCATATCGCGATTTAAGTAGCATTAGAACGCTATTTCTACGATACGTAGACACCTGCAAACGCTATTTCCTAGCAAGCAATAGTCGCATTTACATACCTTTGAAGTGAATACAAGTTATACATGACCATTCGCAATGAATATTATATCTTATCACGAAACATAGAAATGAGATGCGATATCGCGATTTAAGTAGCATTAGAACTCTATTGCTACGATACGTAGGCATCTGCAAACGCTATTTCCTAGCAAGGAATGGTCGCATTTACATTCTTTTGAAGTGAATACGAGGTATACATGATACTTCGCAATGAATATTATAACTTATCATGAAACATATAAGTGAGATGCTATATCTCGTTTTAAGAAGCATTAGAACTCTATTGCCTCGCCGCGTAGATATCTGCAGACGCTATATCCTAGCATGGCAGTGTCGCATTTACATTCTTTTGTTGTGAAAACGAGGTGTACATGACACTTCGCAATGAATATTGTATCTTATCACGAAACATAGAAATGAGATGCGATGTCGCGATTTAAGTAGCATTAGAACCCATTTGCTACGATACGGAGACATCTGCAAACGCTATTTCCTAGCAAGCAATAGTCGCATTTACAATCTTTTGAATTGAATACGAGGTGTACATGACACTTCGCAATGAATATTATATCTTATCACGAAACATAGAATTGAGATGCGATATTGCGATTTATGTAGCATTAGAACACTATTGCTACGATACGTAGACATCTGAAAACGCTATTTCCTAACAAGCAGTAGTCGGATTTACAATCTTTTGAAGTGAATACGAGGTATACATGACACTTCGCAATGAATATTATATCTTATCATGAAACACAGAAGAGGGATGCGATATCACGATTTAAGTAGCATTAGAACCCTTTTGCTAGGATACGTAGACATCTGAAAACGCTATTTCCTAGGAAGGAAGTGTCGCATTTACATTCGTTTGGAGAGATTACGAGGTATAGATGACACTTCGCAATGAATATTATATCTTATCATGAAACATAGAAGAGAGATGCGATAACGCGTATTAAGAAGCATTAGAACTGTATTGCCTTGACGCGTAGACATCTGCAGACGCTATTTCCTAGCATGGCAGTGTCGCATTTACATTCTTTTGTAGTGAATACGAGGTGTACATGACACTTCCCAATGAATATTATATCTTATCATGAAACAGTGAAATTGGATGCAATATCGCGCTCCCAGAAGCATTAGAACTATATTGCTTCGATACGTAGACATCCGGAAACGCTATTTCCTAGCAAGGAGGTGTCGCATATACATTCTTTTGAAGTGTAGACGAGGTATACATAATAGTTCGCAATGAAAATTATATCTTATCATGAAACATTGAAATTAGATGCGAAATCGCGTTCTGAGAAGCATTAGAACTCTATTGCTTCTATACGTAGACATCTGGAAACGCATTTCCAAGCAGGGATGAGTAACAATTACATTCCTTTGAAGTGTAGACGAGGTATACATAAAACTTCGCATCGAATATTATATCTAATCACGAAACATATGATTGACATGCGATATCGTGTTTCAAGAAGCATTACATCTCTTCTTCTGCGATACGTAGACACCGGGAAACGCTATTTCCTAGCAAGGAAGTGTCACGTTTACATTCTTTTGAAGTGTAGACGAGGTATACATAACATTTCGCAATGAATATTATATCTTATCATGAATCACAGAAATGAGATGCGATATCGCGTTTGAAGTGGCATTAAAACTCTATTGGTTCGATACGTAGACATCTGGAAACGCAATTTCCTAGTTAGGACGCGTGACATTTACATTCTTTTGAAGTGTAGGCGAGGTATACATGACACTTCGCAATGAATATTATACCTTATCACGAAATATATGGATGAGATGCCATATCGCGATTTAAGTAGCATTAGAATTTTATTGCTACGATACGGAGACATCTGCAAACGCTATTTCCTAGCAAGCAATAGTCGCATTTACAATCTTTTGAAGTGAATACGAGGAATACATGACATTTCGCAATGAACATTATATCTTATCACGAAACATATATATGGGATGCTATACCGCGATTTAAGTAGCATTAGAACTCTATTGCTACGATACGTAGACATCTGCAAACGCTATTTCCTAGCAAGCAATAGTCGCATTTACTTTCTTTTCAATTGAATACGATGTGTACATGACACTTCGCAATGAATATTGTATCTTATCACGAAACATAGAAATGAGATGCGATATTGCGATTTAAGTAGCATTAGAACTCTATTGCTACGATACGTAAACACCTGAATACGCTATTGCCTAGCAAGGAATAGTCGCATTTACATACTTTTGAAGTGAATACAAGGTATACATGACACTTCGCAGTGAATACTATATCTTATCATGAAGCATAGAAGTGAGATGCGATATCGCGTTTTATGAAGCATTAGAACCCTATTGCCTCGACGCGTAGACATCTGCAGACGCTATTTCCTAGCATGGAAGTGTCGCATTTACATTCTTTTGAAGTGAATACGAGGTATACATGACATATCGCAATGAACATTATATCTTATCACGAAACATATAAATGGGATGCGATACCGCGATTTAAGTAGCATTAGAACTCTATTGCTACGATACGTAGACATCTGCAAACGCTATTTCCTAGCAAGCAATAGTCGCATTTACTTTCTTTTCAATTGAATACGAGATGTACATGACACTTCGCAATGAATATTGTATCTTATCACGAAACATAGAAATTAGATGCGATATCGCGATTTAAGTAGCATTAGAAAATATTTGCTCCGATACGTAGACATCTGAATACGCTATTTCCTAGCAAGGAAGTGTCGCACTTACATTCGTTTGAAGAGAATACGAGGAATAGATGACACTTTGCAATGAACATTATATCTTATCACGAAACACATAAATGGGATGCGATATCGCGTTTTAAGAAGCATTAGAACTGTATTGCCTCGACGCGTACACATCTGCAAACGCTATTTCCTAGCATGGAAGTGTCGCACTTACATTCTTTTGAAGTGAATACGAGGTATACATGACACTTCGCAATGAATATTATACCTTATCACGTAATATATAGATGAGATGCGATATCGCGATTTAAGTAGCATTAGAAATTTATTGCTACGATACGGAGACATCTGCAAACTCTATTTCCTAGCAAGCAATAGTCGCATTTACATTCTTTTGAAGTGAATACGAGGTATACATGACACATCGCAATGAATATTATATCTTATCACGAAACATATAGATGAGATGTGATATCGCGATTTAAGTAGCATTAGAACTCTATTGCTACGATACGTAGGCATCTGCAAACGCTATTTCCTAGCAAGGAATAGTCGCATTTACATTCTTTTGAAGTGAATACGAGGTATTCATGATTCTTCGCAATGAATATTATAACTTATCGTGAAACATATAAGTGAGATTCTATATCTCGTTTTAAGAAGCGTTAGAACTCTATTGCCTCGACGCGTAGACATCTGCGGACGCTATTTCCTAGCATGGCAGTGTCGCATTTACATTCTTTTGTTGTGAATACGAGGTGTACATGACACTTCGCAATGAATATCATATCTTATCACAAAACATAGAAATGAGATGCGATATCGCGATTTAAGTAGTATTAGAACTCTATTGCAACGATACGTAGACACCTGAATACGCTATTGCCTAGCAAGGAATAGTCGCATTTACATTCTTTTGAAGTGAATACGAGGTATACATGACACTTCGCAATGAATACTATATCTTATCATGAATCATAGAAGTGAGATGTGATATCGCGTTTTAAGAAGCATTAGAATCCTATTGCCTCGACGCGTAGACATCTGCCGACGCTATTTCCTAGCACGGAAATGTCGCATTTACATTCTTTTGAAGTGAATACGAGGTATACATGACATTTCGCAATGAACATTATATCTTATCACGAAACATATAAATGGGATGCGATACCGCGGTTTAAGTAGCATTAGAACTCTATTGCTACGATACGTAGACATCTGCAAACGCTATTTCCTAGCAAGCAATAGTCGCATTTACTTTCTTTTCAATTGAATACGAGGTGTACATGACACTTCGCAATGAATATTGTATCTTATCACGAAACATAGATATGAGATGCGACATCGCGATTTAAGTAGCATTAGAAAACATTTGCTCCGATACGTAGACATCTGAATACGCTATTTCCTAGCAAGGAAGTGTCGCATTTACATTCGTTTGAAGAGAATACGAGGAATAGATGACACTTTGCAATGAACATTATATCTTATCACGAAACACATAAATGGGATGCGATATCGCGTTTTAAGAGGCATTAGAACTGTATTGCCTCGACGCGTACACATCTGCAGACGCTATTTCCTAGCATGGAAGTGTCGCACTTACATTCTTTTGAAGTGAATATGAGGTATACATGTCACTTCACAATGAATATTATACCTTATCACGAAATATATAGATGAGATGCGATATCGCGAATTAAGTAGCATCAGAACTTTATTACTACGATGCGGAGACATCTGCAAACGCTATTTCCTAGCAAGCAATAGTCGCATTTACATTCTTTTGAAGTGAATACGAGGTATACATGACACATCGCAATGAATATTATATCTTATCACGAAACATATAGATGAGATGTGATATCGCGATTTAAGTAGCATTAGAACTCTATTGCTACGATACGTAGGCATCTGCAAACGCTATTTCCTAGCAAGGAATAGTCGCATTTACATTCTTTTGAAGTGAATACGAGGTATACATGACACATCGCAATGAATATTATATCTTATCACGAAACATATAGATGAGATGTGATATCGCGATTTAAGTAGCATTAGAACTCTATTGCTACGATACGTAGGCATCTGCAAACGCTATTTCCTAGCAAGGAATAGTCGCATTTACATTCTTTTGAAGTGAATACGAGGTATACATGACACATCGCAATGAATATTATATCTTATCACGAAACATATAGATGAGATGTGATATCGCGATATAAGTAGCATTAGAACTCTATTGCTACGATACGTAGACATCTGCAAACGCTATTTCCTAGCAAGCAATAGTCGCATTTACTTTCTTTTCAATTGAATACGATGTGTACATGACACTTCGCAATGAATATTGTATCTTATCACGAAACATAGAAATGAGATGCGATATTGCGATTTAAGTAGCATTAGAACTCTATTGCTACGATACGTAAACACCTGAATACGCTATTGCCTAGCAAGGAATAGTCGCATTTACATACTTTTGAAGTGAATACAAGGTATACATGACACTTCGCAATGAATACTATATCTTATCATGAAGCATAGAAGTGAGATGCGATATCGCGTTTTATGAAGCATTAGAACCCTTTTGCTACGATACGGAGACATCTGCAAACGCTATTTCCTAGCAAGCAATAGTCGCATTTACTTTCTCTTCAATTGAATACGAGGTGTACATGACACTTCGCAATGAATATTGTATCTTATCACGAAACATAGAAATGAGATGCGATATCGCGATTTAAGTAGCATTAGAAAATATTTGCTCCGATACGTAGACATCTGAATACGCTATTTCCTAGCAAGGAAGTGTCGCATTTACATTCGTTTGAAGAGAATACGAGGAATAGATGACACTTTGCAATGAACATTATATCTTATCACGAAACACATAAATGGGAAGCGATATCGCGTTTTAAGAAGCATTAGAACTGTATTGCCTCGACGCGTACACATCTGCAAACGCTATTTCCTAGCATAGAAGTGTCGCACTTACATTCTTTTGAAGTGAATACGAGGTATACATGACACTTCGCAATGAATATTATACCTTATCACGAAATATATAGATGAGATGCGATATCGCGATTTAAGTAGCATTAGAACTTTATTGCTACGATACGTAGACAACTGAAAACGCTATTTCCTAGCAAGGAATAGTCGCATTTACATTCTTTTGAAGTGAATACGAGGTATACATGACACATCGCAATGAATATCATATCTTATCACGAAACATATAGATGAGATGTGATATCGCGATATAAGTAGCATTAGAACTCTATTGCTACGATACGTAGGCATCTGCAAACGCTATTTCCTAGCAAGGAATAGTCGCATTTACATTCTTTTGAAGTGAATACGAGGTATACATGATACTTCGCAATGAATATTATAACTTATCATGAAATATATAAGTGAGATGCTATATCTCATTTTATGAAGCATTAGAACACTATTGTTTCGATACGTCGACATCTGGACCAGCTATTTCCTAGCAAGGAAGTGTCGCATTTACATTCTTTTGAAGTGTTGACGACGAATACATAACACTGCACATTGATTATTATATCTCATCACGAAACATTGAAATGAGATGCGATGCCGCATTTTAAGAAGCATTAGAAATCTACTGCTTCGATACGTAGACATCTGGACCAGCTATATCCTAGCAAGGAAGTGTTGCATTTACATCCATTTGAAGTGTAGACGAGGAATACATAACACTTCGCAATGAATATTATATCATATCATGAAACACAGTAATGAGATGCGATATCGCGTTCTAAGAAGCATTAGATCTCTATTGCTACGATACGTAGACATCTGCAAACGCTATTTCCTAGCAAGCAGTAGTCGCATTTACCTTGTTTTGAAGTGAATACGAGGTATACATGACACTTCGCAATGAATATTATATCTTATCATGAAACACGGAAGAGTGATGCGATATCGCGTTTTAAGAAGCATTAGAACTCTACGGTCTCGATGCGGAGACATCTGCAAACGCTATTTCCTAGCAAGCAGTAGTCGGATTTACATTCTTTTGAAGTGAATACGAGGTATACATGACACTTCGCAATGAATATTATATCTTATTATGAAACACAGAAGAGGGATGCGATATCGCGATTTAAGTAGCATTAGAACCCTTTTGCTAGGATACGTAGACATCTGAAAACGCTATTTCCTAGCAAGGAAGTGTCGCGTTTACATTCGTTTGGAGAGAATACGAGGTATAGATGACACTTCGCAATGAATATTATATCTTATCATGAAACATAGAAGAGAGATGCGATAACGCGTATTAAGAAGCATTAGAACTGTATTGCCTTGACGCGTAGACATCTGCAGACGCTATTTCCTAGCATGGCAGTGTTGCATTTACACTCTTTTGTAGTGAATACGAGGTGTACATGACCATTCGCAATGAATATTATATCTTATCACGAAACATAGAAATGAGATGCGACATCGCGATTTAAGTAGCATTAGAACTCTATTGCTACGATACGTAGGCATCTGCAAACGCTATTTCCTAGCAAGGAATGGTCGCATTTACATTCTTTTGAAGTGAATACGAGGTATACATGATACTTCGCAATGAATATTATAACTTATCATGAAACATATAAGTGAGATGCTATATCTCGTTTTAAGAAGCATTAGAACTCTATTGCCTCGACGCGTAGATATCTGCAGACGCTATTTCCTAGCATGGCAGTGTCGCATTTACATTCTTTTGTTGTGAAAACGAGGTGTACATGACACTTCGCAATGAATATTGTATCTTATCACGAAGCATAGAAATGAGATGCGATGTCGCGATTTAAGTAGCATTAGAACCCATTTGCTCCGATACGTAGACATCTGAATACGCTATTTCCTAGCAAGGAAGTGTCGCAGTTACATTCGTTTGAAGAGAATACGAGGAATAAATGACACTTTGCAATGAATATTATAACTTATCATGAAACATAGAAGAGAGTTGCGATATCGCGTTTTAAGAAGCATTAGAACTGTAATGCCACGACGCGTAGACATCTGCAAACGCTATTTCCTAGCATGGAAGTGTCGCATTTACATTCTTTTGAAGTGAACACGAGGTATACATGGCATTTCGCAACGAATATTATATCTTATCATGAACCATAGAAATGAGATGCGATGTCGCGTTTTGAGAAGCATTAGAACACTATTGCTGCGAGACGTAGACATCTGCAAGCGCTATTTTCTAGCAAGGAAGTGTCGCATTTACATTCTTTTGAAGTGAATACGAGGTATACATGACACATCGCAATGAGCATTATATCTTATCATGTAACATATATGTGAGATGCGATATCGCGATTTAAGTAGCATTAGAACCTTTTTCCTACGATACGTAGACATCTGAATACGCTATTTCCTAGCAAGGAAGTGTCGCATTTACATTCTTTTGAAGTGAATACGAGGTATACATGACACTTCGCAATGAACATTATATCTTATTATGAAACATCAAGGAGAGATACGATATCGCGTTGTAAGAAGCACTAGAACTCTATGGCCTCGATGCGGAGACATCTGCAAACGCTATATCCCAGCATGGAAGTGTCGCACTTACATTCTTTTGAAGTGAATACGAGGTATACATGACAATTCGCAATGAATATTATACCTTATCACGAAATATATAGATGAGATGCGATATCGCGATTTAAGTAGCATTAAAACTTTATTGCTACGATACGGAGACATCTGCAAACGCTATTTCCTAGCTAGCAATAGTCGCATTTACAATCTTTTGAAGTGAATACAAGGTATACATGACACTTCGCAATGAATATTATATCTTATCACGAAACACATAAATGTGATGCGATATCATGATTTAAGTAGCATTAGAACACTATTGCTACGATACATAGACATCTGCAAACGCTATTTCCTAGCAAGCAATAGTCGCATTTACAATCTTTTGAATTGAATACGAGGTGTACATGACACTTCGCAATGAATATTATATCTTATCACGAAACATAGAAATGAGATGCGATATTGCGATTTATGTAGCATTAGAACACTATTGCTACGATACGTAGACATCTGAAAACGCTATTTCCTAACAAGCAGTAGTCGGATTTACATTCTTTTGAAGTGAATACGAGGTATACATGACACTTCGCAATGAATATTATATCTTATCATGAAACACAGAAGAGGGATGCGATATCACGATTTAAGTAGCATTAGAACCCTTTTGCTAGGATACGTAGACATCTGAAAACGCTATTTCCTAGGAAGGAAGTGTCGCATTTACATACTTTTGAAGTGAATACAAGGTATACATGACACTTCGCAATGAATACTATATCCTATCATGAAGCATAGAAGTGAGATGCGATATCGCGTTTTATGAAGCATTAGAACCCTATTGCCTCGACGCGTAGACATCTGCAGACGCTATTTCCTAGCATGGAAGTGTCGCATTTACATTCTTTTGAAGTGAATACGAGGTATACATGACATTTCGCAATGAATATTATACCTTATCACGAAATATATAGATGAGATGCGATATCGCGATTTAAGTAGCATTAGAACTTTATTGCTACGATACGGAGACATCTGCAAACGCTATTTCCTAGCAAGCAATAGTCGCATTTACATTCTTTTGAAGTGAATACGAGGTATACATGACACATCGCAATGAATATTATATCTTATCACAAAACATAGAAATGAGATGCGATATCGCGATTTAAGTAGTATTAGAACTCTATTGCTACGATACGTAGACACCTGAATACGCTATTGCCTAGCAAGGAATAGTCGCATTTACATTCATTTGAAGTGAATACGAGGTATACATGACACTTCGCAATGAATACTATATCTTATCATGAATCATAGAAGTGAGATGTGATATCGCGTTTTAAGAAGCATTAGAATCCTATTGCCTCGACGCGTAGACATCTGCAGACGCTATTTCCTAGCAAGGAAGTGTCGCAGTTACATTCGTTTGAAGAGAATACGAGGAATAAATGACACTTTGCAATGAATATTATAACTTATCATGAAACATAGAAGAGAGTTGCGATATCGCGTTTTAAGAAGCATTAGAACTGTAATGCCACGACGCGTAGACATCTGCAAACGCTATTTCCTAGCATGGAAGTGTCGCATTTACATTCTTTTGAAGTGAACACGAGGTATACATGGCATTTCGCAACGAATATTATATCTTATCATGAACCATAGAAATGAGATGCGATGTCGCGTTTTGAGAAGCATTAGAACACTATTGCTGCGAGACGTAGACATCTGCAAGCGCTATTTTCTAGCAAGGAAGTGTCGCATTTACATTCTTTTGAAGTGAATACGAGGTATACATGACACATCGCAATGAGCATTATATCTTATCATGTAACATATATGTGAGATGCGATATCGCGATTTAAGTAGCATTAGAACCTTTTTCCTACGATACGTAGACATCTGAATACGCTATTTCCTAGCAAGGAAGTGTCGCATTTACATTCTTTTGAAGTGAATACGAGGTATACATGACACTTCGCAATGAACATTATATCTTATTATGAAACATCAAGGAGAGATACGATATCGCGTTGTAAGAAGCACTAGAACTCTATGGCCTCGATGCGGAGACATCTGCAAACGCTATATCCCAGCATGGAAGTGTCGCACTTACATTCTTTTGAAGTGAATACGAGGTATACATGACAATTCGCAATGAATATTATACCTTATCACGAAATATATAGATGAGATGCGATATCGCGATTTAAGTAGCATTAAAACTTTATTGCTACGATACGGAGACATCTGCAAACGCTATTTCCTAGCTAGCAATAGTCGCATTTACAATCTTTTGAAGTGAATACAAGGTATACATGACACTTCGCAATGAATATTATATCTTATCACGAAACACATAAATGTGATGCGATATCGCGATTTAAGTAGCATTAGAACACTATTGCTACGATACATAGACATCTGCAAACGCTATTTCCTAGCAAGCAATAGTCGCATTTACAATCTTTTGAATTGAATACGAGGTGTACATGACACTTCGCAATGAATATTATATCTTATCACGAAACATAGAAATGAGATGCGATATTGCGATTTATGTAGCATTAGAACACTATTGCTACGATACGTAGACATCTGAAAACGCTATTTCCTAACAAGCAGTAGTCGGATTTACATTCTTTTGAAGTGAATACGAGGTATACATGACACTTCGCAATGAATATTATATCTTATCATGAAACACAGAAGAGGGATGCGATATCACGATTTAAGTAGCATTAGAACCCTTTTGCTAGGATACGTAGACATCTGAAAACGCTATTTCCTAGGAAGGAAGTGTCGCATTTACATACTTTTGAAGTGAATACAAGGTATACATGACACTTCGCAATGAATACTATATCCTATCATGAAGCATAGAAGTGAGATGCGATATCGCGTTTTATGAAGCATTAGAACCCTATTGCCTCGACGCGTAGACATCTGCAGACGCTATTTCCTAGCATGGAAGTGTCGCATTTACATTCTTTTGAAGTGAATACGAGGTATACATGACATTTCGCAATGAATATTATACCTTATCACGAAATATATAGATGAGATGCGATATCGCGATTTAAGTAGCATTAGAACTTTATTGCTACGATACGGAGACATCTGCAAACGCTATTTCCTAGCAAGCAATAGTCGCATTTACATTCTTTTGAAGTGAATACGAGGTATACATGACACATCGCAATGAATATTATATCTTATCACAAAACATAGAAATGAGATGCGATATCGCGATTTAAGTAGTATTAGAACTCTATTGCTACGATACGTAGACACCTGAATACGCTATTGCCTAGCAAGGAATAGTCGCATTTACATTCATTTGAAGTGAATACGAGGTATACATGACACTTCGCAATGAATACTATATCTTATCATGAATCATAGAAGTGAGATGTGATATCGCGTTTTAAGAAGCATTAGAATCCTATTGCCTCGACGCGTAGACATCTGCAGACGCTATTTCCTAGCATGGAAGTGTCGCATTTACATTCTTTTGAAGTGAATACGAGGTATACATGACATTTCGCAATGAACATTATATCTTATCACGAAACATATATATGGGATGCTATACCGCGATTTAAGTAGCATTAGAACTCTATTGCTACGCTACGTAGACATCTGCAAACGCTATTTCCTAGCAAGCAATAGTCGCATTTACTTTCTTTTCAATTGAATACGATGTGTACATGACACTTCGCAATGAATATTGTATCTTATCACGAAACATAGAAATGAGATGCGATATCGCGATTTAAGTAGCATTAGAAAACTTTTGCTCCGATACGTAGACATCTGAATACGCTATTTCCTAGCAAGGAAGTGTCGCATTTACATTCTTTTGAAGTGAATACGAGGTATACATGACATTTCGCAATGAACATTATATCTTATCACGAAACATATATATGGGATGCTATACCGCGATTTAAGTAGCATTAGAACTCTATTGCTACGCTACGTAGACATCTGCAAACGCTATTTCCTAGCAAGCAATAGTCGCATTTACTTTCTTTTCAATTGAATACGATGTGTACATGACACTTCGCAATGAATATTGTATCTTATCACGAAACATAGAAATGAGATGCGATATCGCGATTTAAGTAGCATTAGAAAACTTTTGCTCCGATACGTAGACATCTGAATACGCTATTTCCTAGCAAGGAAGTGTCGCATTTACATTCGTTTGAAGAGAATACGAGGAATAGATGACACTTTGCAATGAACATTATATCTTATCACGAAACACATAAATGGGATGCGATATCGCGTTTAGGAAGCATTAGAACTGTATTGCCTCGACGCGTAGACATCTGCAAACGCTATTTCCTAGCATGGAAGTGTCGCACTTACATTCTTTTGAAGTGAATACGAGGTGTACATGACACTTCGCAATGAATATTATACCTTATCACGAAATATATAGATGAGATGCGATATCGCGATTTAAGTAGCATTAGAACTTTATTGCTACGATACGGAGACATCTGCAAACGCTATTTCCTAACAAGCAATAGTCGCATTTACATTCTTTTGAAGTGAATACGAGGTATACATGACACATCGCAATGAATATTATATCTTATCACGAAACATATAGATGAGATGTGATATCGCGATTTAAGTAGCATTAGAACTCTATTGCTAGGATACGTAGGCATCTGCAAACGCTATTTCCTAGCAAGGAATAGTCGCATTTACATTCTTTTGATGTGAATACGAGGTATACATGATACTTCGCAATGAATATTATAACTTATCATGAAACATATAAGTGAGATGCTATATCTCGTTTTAAGAAGCATTAGAACTCTATTGCCTCGACGCGTAGACATCTGCAGACGCTATTTCCTAGCATGGCAGTGTCGCATTTACATTATTCTGTTGTGAATACGAGGTGTACATGACACTTCGCAATGAATATCATATCTTATCACAAAACATAGAAATGAGATGCGATATCGCGATTTAAGTAGGATTAGAACTCTATTGCTACGATACGTAGACACCTGAATACGCTATTGCCTAGCAAGGAATAGTCGCATTTACATTCTTTTGATGTTAATACGAGGTATACATGTCACTTCGCAATGAATATTATACCTTATCACGAAACATAGAAATGAGATGCAATATCGCGTTTTGAGAAGCATTAGAACTCCATTGCTACGATACGTAGATATCTGCAAACCTTATTTCCTAGCAAGGAAGTGTCGCATTTACATACTTTTGAGGTAAATACGATGTATAACGTCCGGTGAAACTATTTTCCGTTGCTCCGGAGGCTTTACGACACGAGCCTATTTTTCGGTAGTTCGGTCCTCGGGAACGCGTTAAGACCGGGTCAGACAATTTCGGCTGACGCGACACTTACGAAAACACTCGTGATAATAATGGAATGACCCTACCTTTCGATGACTTCTCTCTCGATTTGTACGTAGAAACGGCTTGGAGTATCTTTCGCTGGGATCGTAGCGGATTTCTTTCTGTTGGCTGCTACAGAAATCTCGATCAGTCGCCAGCGAAGAGGAGGACGGTGGTCGGAATTCAGCGATGATGCTGAATGTGGCAGAATCGGCGTGATGCGTCGTGGTGTCTGGATCGGAAGCGTCGACGGTCGCTTCGGAAAGCGGCGTCTGGGCTGGTGCGAAGGCAGGTCGCTGGTATACGAGGATTCTCGGAACGCCCTCCAAATATTCACGCACAAGTGATCGTATGAAATTCTTCCTACTCGCACGTCGCGTTCTTCGCAAACCGGGAGCACGATTCATTCACCAGGTTTTTCTGTAGTTTCGACTAAGATCTGAAGGATAAGCGGCGGTCTCAACGTCACAAAGCCGATTTCTATACTCCTTCAATTTGATGAAGATCAACCCCAATTGTATGGAAGAACCCGTGGAAGAATTCGTAGTTAAATGTAGTGTTAAAAGTAGAACTAGTATTATAAACACTTGATAAAATTAATGGATGTGGAAATAGTAGACTTGCTAAAAGAACTTGTACTTGGATATAGTAACAGTATAAATAAAATATATTCTAGGTTTAAAGTATACAAGAACTGGAATTATTCTAAGACTAAGACTAAGTTAAAATGGAAATAGAAATACGATGCCTGAACCCCACATTGAGGTGGCTAACGATCTAAAACTAGAGGTTTCAACTCCTCGGTAGGAGATCTCGAGTCAGAGTGTGTGCTCTGGAGACGCGTCTCTGATCTCCTCGGTTCGCGGGGCGCTACGGTCGCGGACGCTCGTGGTAGGGAGATCGCGGTCCCGCGAGTGGGGTACTCGCGTTTCGAGGCGGAGAGCGCGCGGTCCAGCGAGTGGGGACTCGCGGCTCGTGGTGGGGCTAGCGGCGCATGCCGCTGGCCGGACGCATCTTACTTAGTGTAACTTAGATCTAGGAATTCTTATATATGCGTCATGATATGGTATGTATGTCCTAGCTTAGAAGTAATATATAGGTTCTAGCAGATCCTGTTACCGGAATTGGAAAAGACCCCATTCATGTGATGGGTTGCGGCTACGTCTTCCTGCAGGACGGAATCCTCGGTGCGAGGGAGATAGGGCTGCCCGTCCTTGGTGCGGACGGTACGTGCCGACACTGGTGCCCGGTACGAGCGAAACAGGTACACTCGGCGGTGCGAGTGAAGCAGCGGAAACCGGTGCGAGTGAGCGCGTGCAGGTATGCGCGCGCGAACACTTCCAGTTGCTGGTTCTGCAGACGAGTTTGGCTGGTTGCATGCGTCCTGGGGTTGATGCTGGGGGATGCGAGGAGGTTGATGGGTGGCAGGCAGTACGCCTGACGTCACAAAATGCGACACTTCCTTTCTAGGAAATTACGTCCCCAGATATCTCTGTATCGAAGCTATAGAGTTCTAATTCTCCTCAAAACGCGATATCGCATCTCATTTCTATGTTTCATGATAAGATATAGTATTTATTGCCAAGTGTCACGTATACCTCGGGTACACTTCAAATAAGTGTAAACGCGACACATGCCTTCTAGGAAATAGCGTTTCCAGATGTCTACGTATCGTAGCAATAGAGTTCTAATGCTACTTAAATCGCGATATCGCATCTCTCATCTATGTTTCATGATAAGATATAATATTCATTGCGAAGTGTCATGTATACCTCGTATTAACGTCAAAAGAATGTAAATGCGACTATTGCTTGCTAGGAAATAGCGTTTGCAGATGTCTACGTATCGTAGCAATAGCGTTCTAATGCTACTTGAATCGCGATATCGCATCTCATTTATATGTTTCGTGATAAGATATAATATTCATTGCGAAGTGTCATGTATACCTCGTATTCACTTCAAAAGAATGTAAATGTCACGCGTCCTAACTAGGAAATTGCGTTTCCAGATGTCTACGTATCGAAGCAATAGAGTTTTAATGCCACTTTAAACGCGATATCGCATCTCATTTCTGTGATTCATGATAAGATATAATATTCATTGCGAAATGTTATGTATACCTCGTCTACACTTCAAAAGAATGTAAACGCGACACTTCCTTGCTAGGAAATAGCGTTTCCCGGTGTCTACGTATCGCAGAAGTAGAGATGCAATGCTTCTTGAAACGCAATATCGCATGTCAATCCTGTATTTCGTGATTAGATATAATATTCGAAGCGACGTTTTATGTATACCTCGTCTACACTTCAAAGGAATGTAATTGTCACACATCCCTGCTTGGAAATACGTTTCCAGATGTCTACGTATAGAAGCAATAGAGTTCTAATGCTTCTTAGAACGCGATTACGCATCTAATTTCAATGTTTCATGATAAGATATAATTTTCATTGCGAACTATTATATATACCTCGTCTACACTTCAAAAGAATGTAAGGGCGAAACCTCTTTGCTGGGAAATAGCGTTTCCAGATGTCTACGTATCGTAGCAATAGCGTTCTAATGCTACTTGTATCGCGATATCGCATCTCATTTATATGTTCCATGATAACATATAATATTCATTGTGCAATGTTATATATACCCCGAATTCACTTCAAAAGAATGTAAATGCGACACTTCCTTGCTAGGAATTAGCGTCTGCATGTGTCTACGTATCGTAGCCATAGAGTTCTGATGCTTCTTAAAACGCGATATCGCATATCACTGCTATGTTTCATGATGCGATATAATATTCATTTTAGAGTGTGAAGTATACCTCGTATTCACTTCAAAACATTGTAAAAGCGACACTTCCATGCTAGGAAATAGCTTTTGCAGATGCCTACGTATCGTAGCAATATAGTTCTAATGCTTCTTATAACGAGAAATCGCATCTCATTTCAATGTTTCATGATAAGATAGAATATACATTGGAAAGTGTCGTGTATACCTCGTATTCACTCCAAACGAATGTAAATGCGGCACTTCCTTGCTAGGAAATAGCGTTTTGCAGATGTCTCCGTATCGAAGCTATTGTGTTCTAATTCTTCATAAAACTCATTATCGCATCTCAACTCTATGTTTCGTGATATGGCATATTATTTTCACTGCGAAGTGTTATGCATACGTCGCATACACTTCAAAACAATGTAAATACGAGACTTCCTTGCCATTAAATAGTGTTTGCAGATGTCTTCTATGTTTCATGATAAGATATAATATTCATTGCGAAGTGTCATGTATACCTCGTATTCACTTCAAAAGAATGTTATTGCGACCCTTCCCTGCTAGGAAATAGCGTTTGCAGATGTCTTCGTATCGTAGCAATAGAGATCTAATGCTCCTCAAAACGCGATATCGCATCTCATTTCTATGTTTCATGATAAGATATAGTATTTATTGCCAAGTGTCACGTATACCTCGGGTACACTTCAAATAAGTGTAAACGCGACACATGCCTTCTAGGAAATAGTGTTTCCAGATGTCCACGTATCGTAGCAATAGAGTTCTAATGCTGCTTAAATCACGATATCGCATATCATTTCTATGTTTCCTGATAAGATATAATATTCATTGCGAAGTGTCATGTACACCTCGTATTCACTTCAAATGAATGAAAATGCAACTATTGCTTGCTAGGAAATAGCGTTTGCAGATGTCTACGTATCGTAGCAGTAGAGTTCTAATGCTACTTAAATCGCGATATCGCATCTCATTTATATGTTTCGTGATAAGATATAATATTCATTGCGAAGTGTCATGCATACCTCGTATTCACTCCAAACGAATGTAAATGCGACCCTTCCTTGCTAGGAAATAGCGTATTCAGATGCCTACATATCGTAGCAATAGAGTTCTAATGCTACTTAAATCGCGATATCGCATCTCATTTATATGTTTCGTGATAAGATATAATATTCATTGCGAAGTGTCATGTATACCTCGTATTCACTCCAAACGAGTGTAAATGCGACCCTTCCTTGCTAGGAAATAGCGTATTCAGATGTCTACGAATTGTAGCAATAAAGTTCTAATGCTACTTAAATTGCGATATCGCATCTCTCTTCTATGTTTCATGATAAGATATAATATTCATTGCGAAGTGTCATGTTTACCTCGTATTAACGTCAAAAGAATGTAAATGCGACTATTGCTTGCTAGGAAATAGCGTTTGGGGATGTCTACGTATCGTAGCAATAGCGTTCTCATGCTACTTGTATCGCGATATCGCATCTCATTTATATGTTTCGTGATAAGGTATAATATTCATTGCGAAGTGTCACGTACACCTCCTATTCACTTCAAAAGAATGTAAATGCGACACTTCCTTGCTAGGAAATAGGGTTTGCAGAGATCTACGTATCGTAGCAATAGATTTGTAACGCTTCTTAAAACGCAATATCGCATCTCATTTCTATGTTTCATGTAAAGATATAATATTCATTGCGAAGTTTCACGTATACCTCGTATTCACTTCAAATGAATGTAAATGCGACACTTCCTTTCTAGGAAATAGCGATTGCAGATATCTTCGTATCGTAGCAATAGCGTTCTGGCACTTCTTAAAAAGCGATATCGCGTCTCATTTCTATGTTTCATGATAAGATATAATATTCATTGCGAAGTGTCATGTATGCCTCGTATTCGCTTCAAAAGAATGTAAATGCGACACTTCCTTGTTAGGAAATAGCGTTTCCAGATGTCTTAGTATCGAAACAATAGAGTTCTAATGCTTCTTAAAACGTAATGTCGCACCCCATTTCCCTGTTTCATGATAAGATATAATATTCATTGCGAAGTGTCATGTATACCTCGTCTACACTTCAAAAGAATGTAAATGTCACGCGTCCTAACTAGGAAATTGCGTTTCCAGATGTCTACGTATCGAAGCAATCGAGTTTTAATGCCACTTTAAACGCGATATCGCATCTCATTTCTGTGATTCATGATAAGATATAATATTCATTGCGAAATGTTATGTATACCTCGTCTACACTTCAAAAGAATGTAAACGCGACACTTCCTTGCTAGGAAATAGCGTTTCCCGGTGTCTACGTATCGCAGAAGAAGAGATGTAATACTTCTTGAAACACGATATCGCATGTCAATCATATGTTTCGTGATTAGATATAATATTCGATGCGAAGTTTTATGTATACCTCGTCTACACTTCAAAGGAATGTAATTGTTAGACATCCCTGCTTGGAAATGCGTTTCCAGATGTCTACGTATAGAAGCAATAGAGTTCTAATGCTTCTTAGATCGCGATATCGCATCTCATTTCTATGTTTCGTGATAAGTTACAATATTCATTCCGAAGTGTCATGTAAACCTCGAATTCACTTCAAAAGAATGTAAATGCGACTATGGCTTGCAAGGAAATAGCGTTTGCAGATGTCTACGTATCGTAGCTATAGAATTCTAATGCTTCTTAAAACGAGATGTTGCATCTCATTTCTCTGTTTCATTATAAGATATAATATACATTGCGACGTGCCATGTATAACTCGTATTCACTTCAAAAGAATGTAAATGCGACACTTTCTTGCTAGGAAATAGCGTTTACAGATGTCTACGTATCGTAGCTATAGAGTACTTATGCTGCTTAAATCGCGATATCGCATCCCATTTCTATGTTTCGTGATAAGATATAATATTCATTGCGAAGTGTCATGTATACCTCGTCTTCTCTCCAAACGAATGTAAATGCGACACTTCCTTGCTAGGAAATAGCGTATTCAGATGTCTACGTATCGTAGCAAAAGGGTTCTAATGCTACTTAAATCGCGATATCGCATCCCACTTCCATGTTTCATGATAAGGTATAATATTCATTGCGGAGTGTCATGTATACCTCGTATTTACTCCAAACGAATGTAAACGCGACACTTCCTTGCTAGGAAATAGCGTATTCAGATGTCTACGTATCGTAGCAATAGAGTTCTAATGCTACTTAAATCGTGATATAGCATCTCATATGTATGTTTCGTGATAAGATATAATATTCATTCCGAAGTGTCATGTATACCTCGATTTCACTTCAAAAGAATGTAAATGCGACATTTCCATGCTAGGAAATAGCCTTTGCAAATATCTCCGCATCGAGGCAATAGAGTTCTAATGCTACTTAAATCGCGATATCGCATCTCATATGTATGTTCCGCGATAAGATATAATATTCATTTCGAAGTGTCATGTATACCTCGAATTCACTTCAAAAGAATGTAAATGCGACATTTCCATGCTAGGAAGTAGCCTTTGCAAATATCTCCGCATCGAGGCAATAGAGTTCTAATGCTACTTAAATCGCGATATCGCATCTCATTTATATGTTTCGTGATAAGATATAATATTCATTGCGAAGTGTCATGTATTCCTCGCCTACACTTCAAATGAATGTAAACGCGACACTTCCCTTCTACGAAACAGCGTTACCAGATGTCTACGTATCGAAGCAATAGAGTTCTAATGCTTCTTAAATCGCGATATCGTATTTCATTTCTATGTTTCATGATAAGTTATAATATTCATTGCGACATGTTATGTGTACCTCGCATACTCGTCAAATGAATGTAAGTGCGACACTTCCTTGCTAGGAAATAGGGTTTGCAGATATCAACGTATCGCAGCAATAGAGTTCTAATGATTCCCAAAACGCGATATCGCATCTCATTTCTATGTTTCATGATAAGATATAATATTCATTGCGAAGTGTCATGTATTCTCGTCTACACGTCAAAAGAATGTAAATGCAACACATCCTTGCTAGGGAATAGCGTTTGCAGATGTCTAGGTATCGAAGTAATAGAGTTCTAATGGGGAGGGGTAGAGGTCCTTCTCACACCCGAGAACCATCCTGTTTGTCTCCATGGACTATGGCAGCGGTCTTGTCGTTGCAGAGCTCTGGATCCTATCCTTCGGGCTTCAGGGTCTCTTCTTGCTCACTTCCCGACTCCTCCACCGTCGAGCCCGTCACTCTACCTCGGCGCACAGCCCTTCCGCGATCCTGCGGTCTTATTATCCGCCGAAGAGGCGTCTTATGGGTCGCTTCTTCCATCAGCTCGCCAGTCTAATCCGCAGAACGGAGAGAGAGAAACGAACGGGGGGGGGGGGTTAAGGTTCTACCATCGTGTATTTCACGCTCCTCGCAAATACAGCTATCGCGATGGTCCGTGTCGCGCTTCTCGCATGGGTGGTGATCTGCGAGCTAGTCTAACCGAAGCAGGTGGGGGGGAGCGAGCCTTGTGACTTGACCACGTCACAGTACATACAAATTTGCGATTAAGTAGCTATGTGTTCAAATTCAATTCCGAATAATGCACTAAAAAGCATCCCAGATAACAAACGGCAAGATGGTATCGACACCATGCCGGCACTATATTGCCACTTCCGAGGAGTGTCAACTGATTCGTAGTCATCTGTGACCGGATTCGTTGACTAAAATGCCAGAACGTGTTACCAGCACGTTCTAGACAAGCGAATCGCGCAGCACCAGCACCATGGTGACACGCGTATCATCGCTCCATTCATGAATCTCCTCAGCAATGACGCAGGATCACATTTGGCAATGGGGAACCTGTGCTTTCATACAAATTAGAACCGTTAGATGTCAGTAGATGTTCAGCATATGAGTATTGATAGACATTTTGATGGTCGTTTTCCTATATTTATAGTTATTGAGCGAGTCGTATATATTTCTTTCAATCCATCATAGACTAAAAATATTATTTATAAAAAAAATATTGCTTATAAAATAAAAATTCATGCTGTTGCGTCCCTAACTTCGCCTTGTGTAATTTTTGAAATAACATGCTGTCATCGTATATAATGTAACCCTCAATTGCATGAATTTGTAACAATAAATTGAAGAAAATATATATAAAATAAGTTTATATATTTTTATGACAAAGTAATTATCGACTTTATGGAAAAAATCGCCCTATCGAGCTAGTTTATAGAAAATAATAAAATCGAGTTCTTATATCTTTGTTTTGTGCCGGTGTATCTATATTGGAATCAAAATAAATAAATTGCACAGTTTAGTCATTTTTCATATTTGCTTATAATTTTTATGGAAACAGCTTCCCCATTAGTAAATGTCAGCCTACGCCACAACCACGCGTGTAGCTATGGTGAGCTGATAGTGTAATTGTCACGGCAGTTTAGCCCGTGTGCTATATCTCGGTGCTTTAATACTGCCGTGATACGAATGCCGCCCCAGTACTAACAGTATGCCATTTCGAAAGCTGAGTAGGAGCACTTTGTTAGCACAGGTCTGTCACGGAATTCGTTCCATCCGTTGTCATTGGCGTGCCAATCGCTGGCTGTTTGGGATATTGTAGTGCATGAGGCAGACTTGTTCCTTATCATCGTCAAGGAGATGGATTTTCACTCCCCCCTTTTTGAATTTTTCAAATTATTGTTTGGAATTTTTGCCGCTTCTGTATCTCTATGACCGCATTGTGGATTCAACTTATGTACGATCTTTTTGGTCTTCATCTTTTATTACATATAATATTATATACGTGATGCACGTTTGTTATGTAATGCTCCGATTTGTAAGCCTCAGATACTTTTATTCTTTGGTAAAGCAACTTATTCGATTAATATATATTTATTAGACATAGATATAAACAATTAGAAAAATGTTATTAAAACGCTATTAAATATGTTGTTGCAATTATATATTTAAGGTCTGAAGATGTAGGTGCAATTAATGTCCGATATTTTACGTGATCCAATCGACGTATCAAGTGAGTCTATGAAATTTAAAAATCTTTTACTATTCTTCGACCTCTTTACATGTTACATGAATGATAAGTTCTGCAAGACAAGAAGCCTAAATTAGTGAGATATCTAGGAACATAAGTAATTTGTAAATAACACATCTTCTCTCTTTGAAATATTTGCCTTTGCATAGAATAGAACGTATAGACATAATTGCCTATTTGGTACCCATTTCGGTCCAATTCTATTATAGCCTTTGAGCAGAAGTAATATTGATTATACTTGATTTTTGCAATAGTTCTTTAATTAACAGATTTTATTAACCTAGAATCATCATTTGACGGATGTATCAATCTACTTTGTAGCTCCATCAGTTTCTTTTTCTGCTCGCTACTTTCCATTTTTAGTTCCGTATACTTATCCTTTATCACCATCATATATGTTGCGTAAAATTACAAAAACTTTTTGTCCTCAAATTTTGCGGATATTTCAATTAAATTTCCTTTGATTAAATAAACGGAAATTAAAAAATAGTGGCACGTACCATTTCCTGGAAACGTTGTATCGTAATTTGCATCTGACTGTTTTGAAAGGCACGTACTTTACTTAACGTTTGCAATGATTCGGTTAGCGAAGTAAAGTAATATTCTACTTTCGAAATTGTTGGCTCTTGTAATTCTAAGGCAAATATATTCATCTGTCGACATCGTAAACATTGTTTTTTGGCAAAATTCCAGAAAAACAAATATACTATAAGTAAAATAATAAACATCATAATATTAAATTTAACTCTGTTCATCGTTGCCTTGTTGGACACATCCATAACAATATACAGGGTGGGGCAGTAATAATTAGCACCTCAGATATCCACGAAACTATAAGTTTCATAGAAGTTTTTGCTAATATAAAATTGCACAGTACAAAGGGGCCATCCGTTGATGAAAATAGCTTTTCTGTAAGTGGAGTTATGTTGGACATATGAAGGTTACCTTCATTTTTTAAAATGAATTGGTATGTCCATTCTTCCGTAATACGATAGAGCATTTTAAAGCAAGTTTAACGATCTGTAACATGAAGGCATTGAAGGTTACAAAAAGTAAAGAAAGGCGATAATACTCACGGTTTTGATAGTAAATGAAACATACGTATTGTAAACAGTGGTGGAAGGCGTAATACTTACCGTTTACTTCACTGTGAATAAACACTTGTCGAAGGGCATTTCAATAGTTTGCAGCATAAGTTAAACGTGATAAGATTAGTATTGAAAAATCGGTTCGAATACGTTTGGTTAGGCTGTTCTTTGTGTCGTTCATTTTATAAGTACAGAGCTGCAGATTCCTGAGGACAGCTCACAAAATTGTTGAACTATGGAAGATTATCATTGTGAATTTGAATCAAAAGGTAATTAAATTCCATTAGATTGTAAACAGATCTCAATGTTTCATTTTAGATAGTAAGATTAAATACTCTTTACAAAACTACAAGAATGGATACATACCTTTCTGTTATTATTACTTCATAAAGAATTATAATTGCAATTATATAGTTCATTACGATAAAGAATATTTCTCAGAAAATTCTAAATATTAAATAAAAGAATCAAGTAAAACATTTTTAATAATTACGAATATGAAAAATACTTGAACATTCCAATAGAAAGATGTCTAAACAGGAGCTAGAAAAGACAAACATTCAATTTCAATTCCAGAATTCATCTATAAGAGGTAAAATGTTTCGAAAGCTTTAATTACAGTCTTTAATGCAAGCAGTTGGGCAGTATTTCAATTTTTAAGAAAATTGATGAAAGTCAACCATTTTGAAGTGGTCAGAATCTTTGTCGTTTGAGCAATAAGTGAATAACAAATAACTGCATAAATTCCAGGCTTAAAAACTTATGGATTAAATCCTATGCAGACTCGTTTATGAGCGAGTTACTAAATAATAATCCACACTAAGTAATCATTTTAAAACTTAAACGATTACATCTCGCGAACTATCAAAGATATCAGAAGCGTGAAAAGTATGTGGTTTATCAAAAACTCTTCTAAAAGAACGGACGAAGCCAATAGAAATCTCTGTTGAAGTAAGCAAGTTCTAAAGTTCTAAGCAACGCGATGGTCCTTATCTGCCTATGTTTCATAGCAAGTAAGTTCTGAATTTCTATGAAATCAGATGGAATTTCTCACTACTAACGTTTCAAAGTAAGTTCTCAAATTCTCAGTTCTATGTTTAAAACTATGTGTGTCCTATATATATCTATGTAAAGTGATGGTTCCTATTAGTTGTGACGGAAACCTATATATAGTAAGTCAGGGAAGCTCGAAGGGGTTAATTATCTAAATGCTTTTAGGTGTAAAACGTATTTTAATCTAAAGCGATCTATCGTTCCAAGGTATCCGCTCACGTACAACTTTTCTTGGGCGCCAGCTGCTCAGAAAGTAGCAAAGGGGATAGACTACAGGACCACGGGAACCCTGGGGCGGAACAACCCTTGAAACTTCGAAATGCTCCTCCTCTCGACTACGCCTAGCCAAGTACACACACTCAGGTCGCGAGATACTGAAGCCACGGCATGTTTATTTATGGTCTCGACGTGGGTTTAACTAACAAGGTCTACGGGAAACTACGCAACACGCCGCAAATTACTGGGTAGTATCTTTGGAAGTGTAGTCGAGGTATACATAATACTTCGCAATGAATATTATAACTTATCTTGAAACCCAGAAATGAGATGCGATATTGCGTTTTAGAAGCACTAGAACTCTAATGCTTCGATACGTAGATATCTGGAAACGCATTTTCCTAGCAAGGAAATAAGTCATTTACATCCTTTTGAAGTGTAGACGAGGTATACATAATATATCGCGTTTTAAGAAGAATTAGAACTCTATTTCTTCCATACGTAGACATCTCGAGACGCATTTCCTAGCAAGGGTGTGTGGCATTTACATCCATTTGAAGTGTATACGAGGTATACATAACACTTCGCAATAAATATTATAACTTATAATGAAACATAGAACTGAGATGCGATATCGCGATTTAAGAAGCATTAGATCTCTATTGCTACGATACGTAGACATCTGCAAACGCTATTTCCTAGCATGGAAATACTGCATTTGCATTCTTTTGAAGTTAATACGAGGTATACATGACACTTCGCAATGAATATTATATCTTATCTCGAAACATAGAAGTGAGATTCGATATCGCGATTTATGAAGCATTAGAACTCTATTGCTACGATACGTAGACATCTGCAAACGCTACATTATAGCTAGGAAGTGTCGCATTTACATTCTTTTGAGGTGAATACGAGATATACATAACATTCCACAATGAATATTATATCTTATTACGAAACATAGAAATGAAATGCGACATCTCGTTTTAAGTAGCATTAGAACTCTATTGCTACGATACGTAGACATCTGCAAACGCTATTTCCTAGCATGGAAGTGTCGCATTTACATTCTTTTGAAGTGAATACGAGGTATACATGACACATCGCAATGAATATTATATCTTATCATGAAACATAGAAGTGAGATGCGATATCGCGTTTTAAGAAGCATTAGAACGCTATTGCTACGATACGTAGACATCTGCAATCGCTATTTCCTAGCATGCAAGTGTCGCATTTACATTCTTTTGAAGTGAATACGAGGTATACATGACATTTCGCAATGAATATCATATCTTATCATGAAACATAGAAGTGAGATGCGATATCGCGTTTTAAGAAGCATTAGAACTCTATTGCTACGATACGGAGACATCTGGAAACGCCATTTCCTAGCGTGGAAGTGTCGCATTTACATTCATCTGAAGTGAATACGAGATATACATGACACTTCGCAATGAATATTATATCTTATCATGAAACAACGGAATGAGGTGATATATCGCGTTTTGGGAAGCGTCAGAACTCTCTTGCTAATATACGTAGACATCTGCAAACTCTATTTCCTAGCAAGGAAATGTCGCATTTACATTCCTTTGATGTGAATGCGAGGTATACATGACACTTCGCAATGAATATTATATCTTACCATGAAACATAGATGTGAGATGCGATATCGCGTTCTAAGAAGCATTAGAACTCTATTGCTACGATACGTAGACACCTGCAAAGGCTATTTCCTAGCATGGAAGGGTCGTATTTACATTCTTCTGAAGTGAATACGAGGTATACATAACACACCATAATGAATATTATATCTTATCATGAAACATTGCAGTGAGATGCGATATTGCGTTTTAAGAAGCATTAGAACTCTATTGCTACGATACGTAGACATCTGCAAACGCTATTTCTTAGCATGGTAATGCCGCATTTACATTCTTTTGAAGTGAATGCGAGATATACATGACACTTCACAATGAATATTATATCTTATCATGAAACATAGAAGTGAGATGCGATATCGCGTTCTAAGAAGCATTGGAACTTTATTGCTACGATACGTAGACACCTGCGAACGCTATTTCCTAGCATGGAAGTGTCGCATTTACATTCCATTTAAATGAATACGAGGAATGCATGACACATCGCAATGGTTATTATATCTTATCATGAAACATAGAAATGAGATGCGATATCGCCTTTTAAGAAGCATTAGAACTCTATTGCTACGTTACGTAGACATCTGCAAACGCTATTTCCTAGCATGCAAGTGTCGCATTTACATTCTTTTGAAGTGAGTACGAGGTATACATGACACTTCGCAATGAATATTATATCTTATCATGAAACATAGAGGTGAGATGCGATATCGCGTTCTACGAATAATTAGAACTCTATTGTTTCGACACGTAGTCAGCTGGAAACGCTATTTCCTAGTAAGGTAGTGTCGCATTTACATCCTTTTGAAGTGAGTACGAGGTATACATGACTCTTCGCAATGAATATTATATCTGATCATGAAACATAGAAATGAGATGCACCATCGCGTTTTGAGAAGCATTAGAACCCTATTGCTTCGATACGTAGACACCTGCAAAGGCTATTTCCTAGCATGGAAGGGTCGTATTTACATTCTTCTGAAGTGAATACGAGGTATACATAACACACCATAATGAATATTATATCTTATCATGAAACATTGCAGTGAGATGCGATATCGCGTTCTAAGAAGCATTAGAACACTATTGCTACGATACGTAGACACCTGCAAACGCTATTTCCTAGCATGGAAGTGTCGCATTTACATTCCATTGAAGTGAATACGAGGTATGCATGACAATTCGCAATGGATATTATTTCTTATCATGAAACATAGAAACGAGATGCGACATCACGTTTTAAGAAGTATTAGAACTCTATTCTTTCGATACGTGGTCATCTGGAAACGCTATTTCCTAGCACGGAAGTGTCGCATTTACATTCTTTTGAAGTGAATACGAGGTATACATGACACTTCACAATCAATATTATATCTTATCATGAAACATAGAAGTGAGATGCGGTATCGCGTTCTAAGAAGCATAAGAATTCTATTGCTACGATACGTAGACATCTGCAAAGCCTATTTCCTAGCACGGAAGTGTCGCATTTACATTCTTTTGAAGTGAATACGAGGTATACATAACACTCCACAATGAATATTATATCTTATCTCGAATCATAGAAGTGAGATGTGATATCGCGTTTTAAGAAGCATTAGAGCTCCATTGCTACGGCACGTAGACATCTGCAAACGCTATTTGCTAGCGTGGAATTTTCGCATTTACATTCATTTGAAGTGAATACGAGGTATACATGACACTTCGCAATGAATATTATATCTTATCTCGAAACATAGAAGTGAGATGCGACATCTCGTTTTAAGAAGCATTAGAACTCTGTTGCTACGATACGTAGACATCTGCAAACGCTATTTCCTAGCATGAAAGTGTCACATTTACATTCTTTTGAAGTGAATACGAGGTATACATGACATTTTGCAATGGATATTATACCTTATTACGAAACATAGAAATGAAATACGACATCTCATTTTCAGAAGCGTAAGTACTCTATTGCTGTGATACGTAGACATCTGCAAACGCTATTTCCTAGCATGCAAGTGTCGCATTTACATTCTTTTGAAGTGAATATGAGGTATACATGACACTTCGCAATGAATATTATATCTTATCATGAAACATAGAAGTGGGATGCGATATCGCGTTTTAAGAAGCATTAGAACTCTATTGCTACGATACGTAGACATCTGCAAACGCTATTTCCTAGCATGGAAGTTTGGCATTTACATTCTTTAGAAGCGAATACGAGATATACATGACACATCGGACTGAGTATTATATCTTATCATGAAACATAGGAATGAGTTGCGATATCGCGTTTTGAGAAACATTAGAACACTATTGCTTCGATACGTAGACATCTGCAAGCGCTACTTCCTAGCAAGGAAGGGCCGCTTTTACATTCTTTTGAAGTGAATACGAGATATACATAACATTCCACAATGAATATTATATCTTATCATGAAACATAGAAGTGAGATGCGATATCGCGTTTTAGAAGCATTAGAACTCCATTGCTACGGCACGTAGACATCTGCAAACGCTATTTGCTAGCATGGAAGTTTCGCATTTACATTCATTTGAAGTGAATACGAGGTATACATGACACTTCGCAATGAATATTATATCTTATCTCGAAACATAGAAGTGAGATGCGACATCTCGTTCTAAGAAACATTAGAACTCTGTAGCTACGATACGTAGACATCTGCAAACGCTATTTCCTAGCATGGAAGTGTCGCATTTACATTCCACTGAAGTGAATACGAGGTATACATAACACTACACAATGAATATTATATCTTAGTACGAAACATAGAAATGAGATACGACATCTCGTTTCAAGAAGCATTAGAACACTATTGCTACGATACGTAGATATCTGCAAACGCTATTTCCTAGCACGGAAGTGTCATATTTACATTCTTTTGAAGTGAATACGAGGTATACATGACGCTTCGCAATGAATATTATATCTTATCATGAAACATAGGAATGAGGTGCTATATCGCGTTTTGAGAAGCATTAGAACTCTATTGCTACGATACGTAGACATCTGCAAAATCTATTTCCTAGCATGGACATGTCGCACATACATTCCACTGAAGTGAATACGAGGTATACATAACATTACACAATGAATATTATATCTTATTACGAAACATAGAAATGAAATACTACATCTCGTTTTAAGAAGCATTAGAACTCTATTGCTACGATACGTAGACATCTGCAAAGGCTATTTCCTAGCACGGAAGTGTCGTATTTACATTCTTTTGAAGTGAATACGAGGTATACATAACACTCCACAATGAATATTATATCTTATCTCGAAACATAGAAGTGAGATGTGATATCGCGCTTTAAGAAGCATTAGAACTCCATTGCTACGGCACGTAGACATCTGCAAGCGCTATTTGCTAGCATGGAAGTTTCGCAATTACATTCATTTGAAGTGAATACGAGGTATACATGACACTTCGCAATGAATATTATATCTTATCTCGAAACATAGAAGTGAGATGCGACATCTCGTTTTAAGAAACATTAGAACTCTGTAGCTACGATACGTAGACATCTGCAAACGCTATTTCCTAGCATGGAAGTGTCGCATTTACATTCCACTGAAGTGAATACGAGGTATACATAACACTACTCAATGAATATTATATCTTATTACGAAACATAGAAATGAGATACGACATCTCGTTTTAAGAAGCATTAGAACACTATTGCTACGATACGTAGACATCTGCAAACGCTATTTCCTAGCATGGAAGTGTCATATTTACATTCTTTTGAAGTGAATACGAGGTATACATGACACTTCGCAATGAATATTATATCTTATCATGAAACATAGGAATGAGGTGCTATATCGCGTTTTGAGAAGCATTAGAACTCTATTGCTACGATACGTAGACATCTGCAAAATCTATTTCCTAGCATGGACATGTCGCACATACATTCCACTGATGTGAATAAGAGGTATACATAACATTACACAATGAATATTATATCTTATTACGAAACATAGAAATGAAATACGACATCTCGTTTTAAGAGGCATTAGTACTCTATTGCTACGATACGTAGACATCTGCAAACGCTATTTCCCAGCATGGAAGTGTCGCATTTACATTCTTTTGAAGTGAATACGAGATATACATGACACTTCGAAATGAATATTATATCTTATCATGAAACATAGGAATGAGGTGCTATATCGCGTTTTGAGAAGCATTAGAACTCTATTGCTAATATACGTAGACATCTGCAAACTGTATTTCCTAGCAAGGAAATTTCGCACTTACATTCCACTGAAGTGAATACGAGGTATACATAACATTACACAATGAATATTATATCTTATTACGAAACATAGAAATGAAATACGACATCTCGTTTTAAGAAGCATTAGTACTCTATTGCTGTGATACGTAGACATCTGCAAACAATATTTCCTAGCATGGAAGTGTCGCATTTACATTCTTTAGAAGTGAATACGAGGTATACATGACACTTCGCAATGAATATTATATCTTATCATGAAACATAGATGTGAGATGCGATATCGCGTTCTAAGAAGCATTAGAACTCTATTGCTACGATACGTAGACGTCTGCAAGCGCTACTTCCTAGCATGGAAGTGTCGCATTTACATTCTTTTGAAGTGAATACGAGGTATACATGACACTTCGCAATGAATATTATATCTTATCATGAAACATAGGAATTAGGTGCTATATCGCGTTTTGAGAAGCATTAGAACTCTATCGCTAATATACGTAGACATCTGCAAACGCTATTTCCTAGCATGGAAGTGTCGCATTTACATTCTTTTGAAGTGAATACGAGATATACATGACACTTCGCAATGGATACTATATCTTATCATGAAACATAGGAATGAAATACGACATCTCGTTTTAAGAAGCATTAGTACTCTATTGCTGTGATACGTAGACATCTGCAAACAATATTTCCTAGCAAGGAAGTGTCGCATTTACATTCTTGTGAAGTGAAATCGAGGTATACATGACACTTCGCAATGAATATTATATCTTATCATGGAACATAGAGGTGAGATGCGATATCGCGTTCTAAGAAGCACTAGAACCTTATTGCTACGATACGTAGACATCTGCAAACGCTACTTCCTATCATGGAAGTGTCGCATTTACATTCTTCTGAAGTGAATACGAGGAATACATGACACTTCGCAATGAATATTATATCTTATCATGAAACATAGAAGTGAGATGCGATATCGCGTTATAAGAAGCATTAGAACTCTATTGCTACGATACGTAGACATCTGCAAACGCTATTTCCTAGCATGGAAGTGTCGCATCTACATTCTTTTGAAGTGAATACGAGGTATACATGGCAGTTCGCAATGAATATTATATCTTATCATGAAACATAGATGTGAGATGCGATATCGCGTTTTAAGAAGTATTAGAACTATATTGCTAGGATACGTAGACATCTGCATACAATTTTCCCTAGCAAGGAAGTGTCGCATTTACATTCATTTGAAGTGAATACGATGTATACATAATACTCTACAATGAATATTATATCTTACCAAGAAACATAGAAATTAAATGCGACATCTCGTTTTATAAAGCATTAGAATTCTATTGCTGCGATACGTAGACATCTGCAAACGCTATTTCCTAGCATGTAAGTGTCGCATTTACATACTTTTGAAGTGAATACGAGGTATACATGACACATCACAATGAATATTATATCTTATCATGAAACATAGATGTGAGATGCGATATCGCGTTTTAAGAAGCATTAGAACTATATTGCTATGATACGTAGACATCTGCAAACGCTGTTTCCTAGCATGGAAGTGTCGCATTTACATTCTTTTGAAGCGAATACGAGGTATACATAACATTCCACAATGAATATTATATCCTATTACGAAACATGGAAATGAAATACGACTTCTCGTTCTAAGAAGCATTGGAACTCTATTGCTACGATATGTGGACATCTGCAAACGCTATTTCCTAGCATGCAAGTATCGCATTTACATTCTTATGAAGTGAATACGAGGTATACATGACACTTCGCAATGAATGTTATATCTTATCATGAAACATAGAGGTGAGATGCGATATCGCGTTTTAAGAGGCATTAGAACTCTATTTTTACGGTACGTAGACATCTGCAAAAAATATTTCCTAGCATGGAAGTGTCGCACTTACATTCTTTTGATGTGAATACGAGGTATACATGACACTTCGCAATGAATATTATATCTTATCATGAAGCATAGAAATGAGATGCGATATCGCGTTTTGAGAAGCATTAGAACCCTATTGCTACGATACGTAGACATCTGCAAATGCTATTTCTTAGCAAGGAATAGTCGCATTTACATTCTTTTGAAGTGAATACGAGGTATACATGACACTTCGCAATGAATATTATATCTTATCATGGAACATAGAAGTGAGATGCGATATCGCGTTTTAAGAAGCACCAGAACTCTATTGCCTCGACGCGTAGATATCTGCAGACGCTATTTCCAAGCATGGAAGTGTCGCATTTAAATTCTTTTGAAGTGAATACGAGGTGTACAGGACACTGCGCGATGAATATTATATATTATCACGAAATATATAAATGAAATGCGATATCGCGATTTAAGTAGCATTAGAAATCTATTGCTACGAGACGTTGACATCTGAATACGCCATTTCCTAGCAAGGAAGTGTCGCATTTACATTCGTTTGGAGGGAATACGATGTGTACATGACACTTCGCAATGAATATTATATCTTATCACGAAACATATAAATGAGATGCGATATCTCGTTTTAAGAAGCATTAGGACTCTGTTGCTACGATACGTAGATATTTACGAACGCTATTTCCTAGCATGGAAGTGTCGCATTTACATACTTTTGAAGTGAATACGAGGTATACATGACACTTCGCAATGAATATAATATCTTATCATGAAACATAGAAGTGAGATGCGATATCGCGTATTAAGAAGCATTAGAACTCTATTGCCTCGACGCGTAGACATCTGCAGACGCTATTTCCTAGCATGGAAGTGTCGCATTTACATTCTTTTGAAGTGAATACGAGGTGTACATGACAATCCGCAATGAATATTATATCTTATCATGAAGCATAGAAATGAGATGCGATATTTCGTTTTGAGAAGCATTAGAACTCCATTGCTCCGATACGTAGTCATCTGCAAACGCTATTTCCTAGCAAGGAAGATTCGCATTTACATTCTTTTGAAGTGAATACAAGGTATATATGACACTTCGCAATGAACATTATATCTTATCATGAAACAAAGAAGTGAAATGCGATATCGCGTTTTAAGAAGCATTAGAAATCTATTGCCTCGACGCGTAGACATCTGCAGTCGCTATTTCCTAGCATGGAAGTGTCGCATTTACATTCTTTTGATGTGAATACGAGATATATATGACACTTCGCAATGAACATTATATCTTATCATGAAACATAGATATGAGATGCGATATCGCGTTTTGAGAAGCATTAGAATTCTATTGCTACGATACGTAGACATCTGCAATCGCTATTTCCTAGCAACCAATAGTCGCATTTACATTCTTTTGAAGTGAATTCGAGGTTTACATGACACTTCGGAATGAATATTATAACTTATCACGAAACATAGAAATGAGATGCGATATCGCGATCTAAGAAGCATCAGAACTCTATTGCTACGATACGTAGGCATCTGCAAACGCTATGCCCTAGCAAGGAATAGTCGCATTTACATTCTTTTGATGTGAATACGAGGTATACATGACACTTCGCAATGAATACAATATCTTATCATGAAACATAGAGGTGAGATGCGATATCGCGTATTAAGAAGCATTAGAACTCTATTGCCTCGACGCGTAGACATCTGCAGACGCTATTTCCTAGCATGGAAGTGTCGCATTTACATTCTTTTGAAGTGAATACGAGGTGTACATGACAATCCGCAATGAATATTATATCTTATCAGGAAACTTAGAAATGAGATGCGATATCGCGTTTTGAGAAGCATTAGGACTCTATTGCTACGATACGTAGACATCTGAATACGCCATTTCCTAGCAAGAAAGTGTAGCATTTACATTCTTTTGAAGTGAGTACGAGGTATACATGACACTTCGCATTGAATATTACATCTTATCACGAAACATATACATGAGATGCGATATCGCGATTTAAGTAGCATTGGAACTCTATGGCTACGATACGTAGACATCTGCGAACGCTATTTCCTAGGGTGGAAACGTCGCATTTACATTGTTTTGAAGTAAATACGAGGTATACATGACACTTCGCAATGAACATTATATCTTATCATGTAACATAAAAGTGAGATGCGATATCGCGTCTTAACAAGAATTAGAACCCTATTTCCTCGATGCGGAGATATCTGCAAACGCTATTTCCTAGCATGGAAGTGTCGCATTTACATTCGTTTGGAGGGAATACGAGGTGTACATGACAATCCGCAATGAATATTATATCTTATCAGGAAACTTAGAAATGAGATGCGATATCGCGTTTTGAGAAGCATTAGAACACTATTGCTATGATACGTAGACATCTGCAATCGCTATTTCCTAGCAACCAATAGTCGCATTTACATTCTTTTGAAGTGAATTCGAGGTTTACATGACACTACGGAATGAATATTATAACATATCACGAAACATAGAAATGGGATGCGTTATCGCGATCTAAGAAGCATTAGAACTCTATTGCCTCGACGCGTAGACATCTGCAGACGCTATTTCCTAGCATGGAAGTGTCGCATTTACATTCTTTTGAAGTGAATACGAGGTGTACATGACAATCCGCAATGAATATTATATCTTATCATGAAGCATAGAAATGAGATGCGATATCTCGTTTTGAGAAGCATTAGAACTCCATTGCTCCGATACGTAGTCATCTGCAAACGCTATTTCCTAGCAAGGAAGATTCGCATTTACATTCTTTTGAAGTGAATACAAGGTATATATGACACTTCGCAATGAACATTATATCTTATCATGAAACAAAGAAGTGAAATACGATATCGCGTTTTAAGAAGCATTAGAAATCTATTGCCTCGACGCGTAGACATCTGCAGTCGCTATTTCCTAGCATGGAAGTGTGGCATTTACATTCTTTTGATGTGAATACGAGATATATATGACACTTCGCAATGAACATTATATCTTATCATGAAACATAGATATGAGATGCGATATCGCGTTTTGAGAAGCATTAGAACTCTATTGCTACGATACGTAGACATCTGCAATCGCTATTTCCTAGCAGCCAATAGTCGCATTTACATTCTTTTGAAGTGAATTCGAGGTTTACCTGACACTTCGGAATGAATATTATAACATATCACGAAACATAGAAATGAGATGCGATATCGCGATCTAAGAAGCATTAGAACTCTATTGCTACGATACGTAGGCATCTGCAAACGCTATGCCGTAGCAAGGAATAGTCGCATTTACATTCTTTTGATGTGAATACGAGGTATACATGACACTTCGCAATGAATACAATATCTTATCATGAAACATAGAAGTGAGATGCGATATCGCGTATTATGAAGCATTAGAACTCTATTGCCTCGACGCGTAGACATCTGCAGACGCTATTTCCTAGCATGGAAGTGTCGCATTTACATTCTTTTGAAGTGAATACGAGGTGTACATGACATTTCGCGATGAATATTATATCTTATCACGAAACATATAAATGAGATGCGATATCGCGACTTAAATAGCATTAGAACTCTATTGCTACGATACGTAGACATCTGAATACGCCATTTCCTAGCAAGGAAGTGTCGCATTTACTTTCGTTTGGAGGGAATACGAGGTATACATGACACTTCGCAATGAATATTATATCTTATCATGAAGCATAGAAATGAGATGCGATATATCGTTTTGAGAAGCATTAGAACTCCATTGCTCCGATACGTAGACATCTGCAATCGCTATTTCCTAGCAACCAATAGTCGCATTTACATTCTTTTGAAGTGAATTCGAGGTTTACATGACACTTCGGAATGAATATTATAACTTATCACGAAACATAGAAATGAGATGCGATATCGCGATCTAAGAAGCATTAGAACTCTATTGCTGTGATACGTAGGCATCTGCAAACGCTATGCCCTAGCAAGGAATAGTCGCATTTACATTCTTCTGATGTGAATACGAGGTATACATGACACTTCGCAATGAATATTATATCTTATAATGAAACATAGAATTGAGATGGGATATCGCGTTTTAAGAAGCATTATAACTCTATTGCCTCCAGGCGTAGACATCTGCAGACGCTATTTCCTAGCATGGAAGTGTCGCATTTACATTCTTTTGAAGTGATTACGAGGTATACCTGACACTTCGCGATGAATATTATATCTTATTACGAAACATATAAATGAGATGCGATATCGCGATATAAGTAGCATTAGAACTCTATTGCTACGATACGTAGACATCTGCAAACGCTATTTCCTAGCAAGGAAGTGTCGCATTTACATTCTTTTGAAGTGAATACGAGGTATACATGACACTTCGCAAAGAATATTATATCTTATCATGAAACATAGAAATGAGATGCGATATCGCGATTTAAGAAGCTTCACAATTCTATTGCATCGATACGTAGACATCTGCAAACGCTACTTCCTAACAAGGAAGTGTCGCATTTACATCCATTTGAAGTGAATACGAGGTATACATAACACTGCACAATGAATATTGTATCTTATCATGAAACATAGAAATGATATACGATATCCCGATTTAAAAAGCATTAGAAATCTATTGCTTCGGTACGTAGACATCTGCAAACGCTATCTCCAAGCAAGGAAGTGTCGCATTTACATTCATTTGAAGTCCATGCGAGGTATAAGTGACACTTCGCTATGAATATTATATCTTATCATGAAACATAGAAATAAGATGCGATATCCAGTTTTAAGAAGCATTAGAACTCTATTGCTTCGATACGTAGAGATCTGCAAACGCTATTTCCCAGCAAGGAAGTGTCGCATTTACATTCTTTTGAAGTGAATACGAGGTATACAGGACACTTCGCAAAGAATATTATATCTTATCATGAAACATAGAAATGAGGTGCGAAATCTCGTTTTGAGACGCATTAGAACTGTATTGCTACGATACGTAGACTTCTGCAAACGCTATTTCCTGGCAAGGAAGTGTCGCGATTACATTCTTTTGAAGTGAATACGAGGTATTCATGACACTTCGCAATGAATATTACACCTTATCACGAAACATAGAAGTGCGATGCTATATGGCGAATTAGCAAGCTTTTGAAAATCTATTGCTTCGATACGTAGACATCTGCAAACGCTACTTCCTAGCAAGGAAGTGTCGCATTTACATTCTTTTGAGAGGAATACGAGGTATACATGACGCTTCGCAATGAATATTATATCTTATCATGAAACATAGAAATGAGATGCGATATGGCGATTTATGAAGCATTAGATGTCTAGAGCTTCGATACGTAGACATCCGCAAACGCTATTTCCTAGCAAGGAAGTGTCGCATTTACATTCTTTTGAAGTGAATACGAGGTATACATAACACTCCACAATGAATATTATATCTCATTATGAAACATAGAAATGAGATGTAATATGGCGATTTAAGAAGCATTAGAACTCTACTGCTTCGATACGTAGACATCTGCAAACGCTATTTCCTAGCAAGGAAGTGTCGCACTTACATTCCTTTGAGGTGAGTACGAGGTATACATAACACTCCACAATGAATATTATATATTATAATGAAACATAATAATGAGTAGCGATATCGCGTTTTGAGAAGCATTAGAACTCTAATTCTACGATACGTAGTCATCTGCAAACGCTATTTTCTGGCAAGGAAGTGTCGCGTTTATATTCTTTTGAAGTGAATACGAGGTATACATAACACTCCACAATGAATATTATATCTTATTATGAAACATAGAAATAAGATGAGATATCGCGTTTTAGGAAGCATTAGAACACTTTTGCTACGATACGAACACATCTGCAAACTCTATTTCCTAACAAGGAAGTGTCGCATTTACATTCTTTTGAAGTGAATACGAGGTATACATAACACTGCACAATGAGTATTATACCTTATCATGAAACATAGAAATGAGATGCGATGTCGCGTTTTAAGAAGCAGTAGAACTCTATTGCTTCGATACGTAGACATCTGCAAACGCTATTTCCTAGAAAGGAAGTGTCGCATTTACATTCATTTGTAGTGTAGACGAGGAATACATAACTCTTCGCAGTGAATATTATACCTTATCATGAGACATAGAAATGGGATGCGATATCGCGTTTTAAGAAGCAGTAGAACCTTATTGCTTCGATACGTAGACATCTGCAAACGCTGTTTCCTGGCAAGGAAGTGTCGCGTTTACATTCTTTTGAAGTGAATACGGGATGTACATAACACTCCACAATTAATACTATATCTTTTCATGAAGCACAGCAATGAGTTGCGTTGATGCGATTTAAGAGCATTAGAACTCTATTGCTACGATACGTGGATCTGCAATCGCTATTTCATAGGAAGGAAGTACCGCATTTACATTCAATTGATGTGTGTGCGAGGTATACAAGGCACTTCGCAATGAATATTATATCTTATCAAGAAAAATAGAAAGGAGATGCATTACCGCGTTTTAAGAAGCATTAGAGCTCTATTGCAGCAATACGTAGACATCTGCAAACACTATTCCCTAGCAAGGAAATGTCGCATTTACATTCCTTTGAGGTGAATATGAAGTGTACATAACACTCCACAATGAATATTATATCTTATCACGAAACATAGAAATGAGACGTGATATCGCGTTTTAAGTAGCATTAGCACTCTATTGCTACGATACATAGACATCTTCAATCGCAATTTGCTAGCATACAAGTGTCGCATTTACATTCACTTGTAGTGTAGACGAGGAATACATAACACTTCGCAGTGAATATTATATCTTATCATGAGACATAGAAATGAGATGCGATATCGCGTTTTAAGAAGCAGTAGAACACGATTGCTTCGATACGTAGACATCTGCAAACGCTACTTCCTAGCAAGGAAGTGTCGCATTTACATTCTTTTGAAAGCAATACGAGGTATACATGACACTTCGCGTGAATATTATATCTTATCATGTAACGTAGATATGAGATGCGATATGACGACTTAAGAAGCATTAGAATTCTATTGCTACGATGCGTAGACATCTGCAAATGTTATTTCCTAGCAAAGAAGTGTCGCATTTACATTCTTTTGAAGTGAATGCGAGGTATACATAACACTCCACAATGAATATTGTATCTTATCACGAAACATAGAAATGAAATGCGACATCTCGTTTTAAGTAGCACTAGAACTCTACTGCTACGATACGTAGACATCTGCAAACGCTATTTCCTAGCATGGAAGTGTCGCACTTACATTCTTTTGAAGTGAATACGAGATATACATGACACTTCGCAGTGAATATTATATATTATTATGAAACATAGGAATGAGAAGCGATATGGCGATTTAAGAAGCATTAGATCCCTATTGCTTCGATACGTAGAAATCTGCAATCGCTACTTCCTAGCAAGGAAGTGTCGCATTTACATTCATTTGAACGGAATACGAGGTATACATGACACTTCGCAATGAATACTATACCTTATCATGAATCGTAGATATGAGATGCGATATGACGATTTAAGAAGCAATAGAAAACTATTGCTTCGATACGTAGACATCTGCAAACGCTATTTCCTAGCAAGGAAGTGTCGCATTTACATTCTTTTGAAGTGAATACGAGGTATACATAACACTCCACAATGAACATTATATATTATATTGAAACATGGTAATGAGTAGCGATATCGCGTTTCGAGAAGCATTAGAATTCTAATGGTACGATACGTAGACATCTGCAAACGCTATTTCCTGGCAACGAAGTGTCGCATTTGCATTCTTTTGAAGTGAATACGAGGTATACATAACACTCCACAATGAATATTATATCTTATCATGGAACATAGATATGAGATGCGATATCACGTTTTAAGAAGCATTAGAACACTATTGCTACGATACGTAGACATCTGCAAACGCTATTTCCTAGCATGGAAGTGTCTTATTTACATTCTTTTGAAGAGAATACGAGGTATACATGACACTTCGCAATGAATATTATATCTTATCATGAAACATATATGTCAGATGCGATATCGCGTTCTAAGAAGCATTAGAACTCTATTGCTACGATACTTAGACATCTGCAAACGCTATTTCCTAGCATGGAAGGGTCGCATTTACATTCTTTTGATGTGAGTACGAGGTATACATGACACTTCGCAATGAATATTATAGCTTATCGTGAAACATAGGAATGAGGTGCCATATCGCGTTTTGAGAAGCATTAGAACTCTATTGCTATTATACGTAGACATCTGCAAACTCTATTTCCTAGCATGGACATATGGCACTTACATTCCACTGAAGTGAATACGAGGTATACAAAGCATTACACAATGAGTATTATATCTTATTACGAAAGATAGAAATGAAATACGACACCTCGTTTTAAGAAGCATTATTACTCTATTGCTGTGATACTTAGACATCTGCAAACAATATTTCCTAGCAAGGAAGTGTCGCATTTACATTCTTGTGAAGTGAAATCGAGGTATACATGACGCTTCGCAATGAATATTATATCTTATCATGAAACATAGAAGTGAGATGCGATATCGCGTTTTAGGAAGCATTAGAACTCTATTGCTACGATATGCAGACATCTGCAAACGCTACTTCCTAGCATGGAAGTGTCGCATTTACATTCTTTTGAAGTGAATACGAGATACACATGACACTTCGCAATGAATATTATATCTTATCATGAAACATAGGAATGAGGTGCTATAACGCGTTTTGAGAAGCATTAGAACTTTATTGCTAATATACGTAGACACCTGCAAACAATATTTCCTAGCATGTATGTGTCGCATTTACATTCTTTTGATGTGAATACGTGGTATACATGACACTTCGCAATGAATATTATATCTTATCATGAAACATAGAAATGCGATGCGACATCTCGAATTAAGATGTATTAGAACTCTATTATTTCCATACGTAGTCGTCTGGAAACGCTATTTCCTAGCAAGGAAGTGTCGCGCTTACATCCTTTTGAAGTGAATACGAAGTATACATAACACTTCGCACTGAATATTATATCTTATCATGAAACATAGAAATGAGATGCGGCATCTCGTTTTAAGAAGCATTAGAACACTATTGTTACGACACGTAGACATCTGCAAACGCTATTTCCTAGCATGGAAGCGTCGCATTTACATTCTTGTCATGTGAATACGAAGTATACATGACACTTCGCAATGAATATTATATCTTATCATGAAACATAGATGTGAGATGCGATATCGCGTTCTAAGAAGCATTAGGACTCTATTGCTGCGATACGTAGACATCTGCAAACGCTATTTCCTAGCATGTAAGTGTCGCATTTACATTCTTTTGAAGTGAATACGAGGTATACATGACACTCCATAATGAATATTATATCTTATCATGAAACATAGCAGTGAGATGCGATGTCGCGTTTTAAGAAGCATTAGAACTCTACTTCTACGATACGTAGACATCTGCAAACGCTGTTTCCTAGCATGGAAGTGTCGCATTTACATTCTTTTGAAGTGAATACGAGGTATACATGACACTTCGCAATGAATATTATATCTTATCATGAAACATAGAAGTGAGATGCGATATCGCGTTCTAAGAAGCATTAGAACTCTATTGCTACGATACGTAGACATCTGCAAACGCTATTTCCTAGCATGGAAGTGTCGCATCTACATTCTTTTGAAGTGAATACGAGGTATACATGACAATTCGCAATGAATATTATACCTTATCATGAAACATAGAAGAGAGATGCGATATCGCGTTTTAGGAAGCATTAGAACTCTATTGCTACGATACGTAGACATCTGCAAACGCTATTTCCTAGCATGTAAGTGTCGCGTTTACATTCTTTTGAAGTGAATACGAGGTATACATGACACTTCGCAATGAATATTATATCTTATCATGAAACATGGAAGTGAGATGCGATATCGCGTTCTAAGAAGCATTAGAACTCTATTGCTACGATACGTAGACATCTGCAAACGCTATTTCCTAGCATGGAAGTGTCGCATCTACATTCTTTTGAAGTGAATACGAGGTATACATGACAATTCGCAATGAATATTATACCTTATCATGAAACATAGAAGAGAGATGCGATATCGCGTTTTAGGAAGCATTAGAACTCTATTGCTACGATACGTAGACATCTGCAAACGCTATTTCCTAGCATGGAAGTGTCGCATTTACATTCCACTGAAGTGAATACGAGGTATACATAACACTACACAATGAATATTATATCTTATTACGAAACATAGAAATGAGATACGACATCTCGTTTCAAGAAGCATTAGAACACTATTGCTACGATACGTAGATATCTGCAAACGCTATTTCCTAGCACGGAAGTGTCGCATTTACATTCTTTTGAAGTGAATACGAGGTATACATGACACTCCATAATGAATATTATATCTTATCATGAAACATAGCAGTGAGATGCGATGTCGCGTTTTAAGAAGCATTAGAACTCTACTTCTACGATACGTAGACATCTGCAAACGCTGTTTCCTAGCATGGAAGTGTCGCATTTACATTCTTTTGAAGTGAATACGAGGTATACATGACACTTCGCAATGAATATTATATCTTATCATGAAACATAGAAGTGAGATGCGATATCGCGTTCTAAGAAGCATTAGAACTCTATTGCTACGATACGTAGACATTAGCAAACGCTATTTCCTAGCATGGAAGTGTCGCATCTACATTCTTTTGAAGTGAATACGAGGTATACATGACAATTCGCAATGAATATTATACCTTATCATGAAACATAGGAGAGAGATGCGATATCGCGTTTTAGGAAGCATTAGAACTCTATTGCTACGATACGTAGACATCTGCAAACGCTATTTCCTAGCATGTAAGTGTCGCATTTACATTCTTTTGAAGTGAATACGAGGTATACATGACACTTCGCAATGAATATTATATCTTATCATGAAACATGGAAGTGAGATGCGATATCGCGTTCTAAGAAGCATTAGAACTCTATTGCTACGATACGTAGACATCTGCAAACGCTATTTCCTAGCATGGAAGTGTCGCATCTACATTCTTTTGAAGTGAATACGAGGTATACATGACAATTCGCAATGAATATTATACCTTATCATGAAACATAGAAGAGAGATGCGATATCGCGTTTTGGGAAGCATTAGAACTCTACTTCTACGGTACGTAGACATCTGCAAACGCTGTTTCCTAGCATGTAAGTGTCGCATTTACATTCTTTTGAAGTGAATACGAGGTATACATGACACTTCGCAATGAATATTATATCTTATCATGAAACATGGAAGTGAGATGCGATATCGCGTTCTAAGAAGCTTTAGATCTCTTTTGCTACGATACGTAGACATCTGCAAACCCTAAATTCCCAGCATGGAAGTGTCGCATTTACATTATTTTGAAGTGAATACGAGGTATACATGACACTCCATAATGAATATTATATCTTATCATGAAACATAGCAGTGAGATGCGATGTCGCGTTTTAAGAAGCATTAGAACTCTACTTCTACGATACGTAGACATCTGCAAACACTGTTTCCTAGCATGGAAGTGTCGCATTTACATTCTTTTGAAGCGAATACGAGGTATACATGACACTTCGCAATGAATATTATATCTTATCATGAAACATAGAAGTGAGATGCTATATCGCGTTCTAAGAAGCATTAGAACTCTATTGCTACGATACGTAGACATCTGCAAACGCTATTTCCTAGCATGGAAGTGTCGCATCTACATTCTTTTGAAGTGAATACGAGGTATACATGACAATTCGCAATGAATATTATACCTTATCATGAAACATAGGAGAGAGATGCGATATCGCGTTTTAGGAAGCATTAGAACTCTATTGCTACGATACGTAGACATCTGCAAACGCTATTTCCTAGCATGTAAGTGTCGCGTTTACATTCTTTTGAAGTGAATACGAGGTATACATGACACTTCGCAATGAATATTATATCTTATCATGAAACATGGAAGTGAGATGCGATATCGCGTTCTAAGAAGCATTAGAACTCTATTGCTACGATACGTAGACATCTGCAAACTCTTTTCCTAGCATGGTCATGTGGCACTTACATTCCACTGAAGTGAATACGAGGTATACATAACATTACACAATGAGTATTATATCTTATAACGAAACATAGAAATGAAATACGACATCTCGTTTTAAGAAGCATTAGTACTCTATTGCTGTGATACGTAGACATCTGCAAGCAATATTTCCTAGCAAGGAAGTGTCGCATTTACATTCTTCTGAAGTGAAATCCAGGTATACATGACACTTCGCACTGAATATTATATCTTATCATGAAACATAGAAGTGGGATGCTTTATCGCGTTTTAAGAAGCATTAGAACTCTATTGCTACGATACGTAGACATCTGCAAACGCTATTTCCTAGAATGGAAGGGTCGCATTTACATTCTTTTGAAGTGAATACGAGGTATACATTACACTCCATAATGAATATTATATCTTATCATGAAACATAGCAGTGAGATGCGATATCGCGTTTTAAGAAGCATTAGAACTCTATTGCTACGATACGTAGACATCTGCAAACGCTATTTCCTAGCATGGAGGTGTCACATTTACATTCTTTTGAAGTGAATACGAGATATACATGACACTTCGAAATGGATATTATATCTTATCATGAAACATAGGAATGAGGTGCTAAATCGCGTTTTGAGAAGCATTAGAACTCTATTGCTAATATACGTAGATATCTGCAAACTCTATTTCCTAGCAAGGAAATTTCGCACTAACATTCCACTGAAGTGAATACGAGGTATACATAACATTACACAATGAGTATTATATCTTATTACGGCACATAGAAATGAAATACGACACCTCGTTTTAAGAAGCATTATTAATCTATTGCTGTGATACGTAGACATCTGCAAACAATATTTCCCAGCAAGGAAGTGTCGCATTTACATTCTTGTGAAGTGAAATCGAGGTATACATGACACTTCGCAATGAATATTATATCTTATCATGAAACATAGGAATGAGGTGCTATATCGCGTTTTGAGAAGCATTAGAACTCTATAGCTACGATACGTAGACATCTGCAAAGGCTATTTCCTAGCATGGAAGGGTCGCATTTACATTCTTTTGAAGTGTGTACGAGGTATACATAACACTCCATAATGAATATTATATCTTATCATGAAACATAGCAGTGATATGCGATATCGCGTTTTAAGAAGCATTAGAACTCTATTGCTACGATACGTAGACATCTGCAAACGCTATTTCCTAGCATGGAAGTGTCGCATTTACATTCTTTTGAAGTGAATACGAGATATACATGACACCTCGCAATGAATATTATATCTTATCATGAAACATAGGAATGAGGTGCTATATCGCGTTTTGACAAGCATTAGAACTCTATTGCTATTATACGTAGACATCTGCAAACTCTATTTCCTATCATGGACATGTGACACTTACATTCCACTGAAGTGAATACGAGGTATACATAACATTACACAATGAGTATTATACCTTATTACGGCACATAGAAATGAAATACGACACCTCGTTTTAAGAAGCATTATTAATCTATTGCTTTGATACGTAGACATCTGCAAACAATATTTCCCAGCAAGGAAGTGTCGCATTTACATTCTTGTGAAGTGAAATCGAGGTATACATGACACTTCGCAATGAATATTATATCTTATCATGAAACATAGGAATGAGGTGCTATATCGCGTTTTGAGAAGCATTAGAACCCTATTGCTAATATACGTAGACATCTGCAAACAATATTTCCTAGCATGTATGTGTCGCATTTACATTCTTTTGATGTGAATACGTGGTATACATGACACTTCTATGACACTTCATATCTTATCATGAAACATAGAAATGCGATGCGACATCTCGAATTAAGATGTATTAGAACTCTATTATTTCCATACGTAGTCGTCTGGAAACGCTATTTCCTAGCAAGGAAGTGTCGCGCTTACATCCTTTTGAAGCGAATACGAGGTATACATGACACTTCGCAATGAATATTATATCTGATCATGCAACATGGAAATGAGATGCGACATCTCGTTTTAGGAAGCATTGGAACTCTATTGCTGCGATACGTAGACATCTGCAAACGCTACTTCTTAGCATGGAAGTGTCGCATTTACATTCTTTTGAAGTGAATACGAGGTATACATGACACTTCGCAATGAATATTATATCTTATCATGAAACATAGAAGTGAGATGCGATATCGCGTTCTAAGAAGCAGTAGAACTCTATTGCTACGATACGTAGACATCTGCAAACGCTATTTCCTAGCATGAAGGTGTCGCATTTACATTCTTTTGAAGTGAATACGAGGTATACATGGCAGTTCGCAATGAATATTATATCTTATCATGAAACATAGAAGTGAGATGCGATATCGCGTTTTAGGAAGCATTAGAACTCTATTGCTACGATATGTAGACATCTGCAAACGCTACTTCCTAGCATGGAAGTGTCGCATTTACATTCTTTTGAAGTGAATACGAGATACACATGACACTTCGCAATGAATATTATATCTTATCATGAAACATAGGAATGAGGTGCTATAACGCGTTTTGAGAAGCATTAGAACTTTATTGCTAATATACGTAGACACCTGCAAACAATATTTCCTAGCATGTATGTGTCGCATTTACATTCTTTTGATGTGAATACGTGGTATACATGACACTTCGCAATGAATATTATATCTTATCATGAACATAGAAATGCGATGCGACATCTCGAATTAAGATGTATTAGAACTCTATTATTTCCATACGTAGTCGTCTGGAAACGCTATTTCCTAGCAAGGAAGTGTCGCGCTTACATCCTTTTGAAGTGAATACGAAGTATACATAACACTTCGCACTGAATATTATATCTCATCATGAAACATAGAAATGAGATGCGGCATCTCGTTTTAAGAAGCATTAGAACACTATTGTTACGACACGTAGACATCTGCAAACGCTATTTCCTAGCATGGAAGCGTCGCATTTACATTCTTTTGAAGTGAATACGAAGTATACATGACACTTCGCAATGAATATTATATCTTATCATGAAACATAGATGTGAGATGCGATATCGCGTCCTAAGAAGCATTAGGACTCTATTGCTGCGATACGTAGACATCTGCAAACGCTATTTCCTATCATGTAAGTGTCGCATTTACATTCTTTTGAAGTGAATACGAGGTATACATGACACTCCATAATGAATATTATATCTTATCATGAAACATAGCAGTGAGATGCGATGTCGCGTTTTAAGAAGCATTAGAACTCTACTTCTACGATACGTAGACATCTGCAAACGCTGTTTCCTAGCATGGAAGTGTCGCATTTACATTCTTTTGAAGTGAATACGAGGTATACATGACACTTCGCAATGAATATTATATCTTATCATGAAACATAGAAGTGAGATGCGATATCGCGTTCTAAGAAGCATTAGAACTCTATTGCTACGATACGTAGACATCTGCAAACGCTATTTCCTAGCATGGAAGTGTCGCATCTACATTCTTTTGAAGTGAATACGAGGTATACATGACAATTCGCAATGAATATTATACCTTATCATGAAACATAGAAGAGAGATGCGATATCGCGTTTTAGGAAGCATTAGAACTCTATTGCTACGATACGTAGACATCTGCAAACGCTATTTCCTAGCATGTAAGTGTCGCGTTTACATTCTTTTGAAGTGAATACGAGGTATACATGACACTTCACAATGAATATTATATCTTATCATGAAACATGGAAGTGAGATGCGATATCGCGTTCTAAGAAGCATTAGAACTCTATTGCTACGATACGTAGACATCTGCAAACGCTATTTCCTAGCATGGAAATGTCGCATCTACATTCTTCTGAAGTGAATACGAGGTATACATGACAATTCGCAATGAATATTATACCTTATCATGAAACATAGAAGAGAGATGCGATATCGCGTTTTAGGAAGCATTAGAACTCTATTGCTACGATACGTAGACATCTGCAAACGCTATTTCCTAGCATGTAAGTGTCGCGTTTACATTCTTTTGAAGTGAATACGAGGTATACATGACACTTCGCAATGAATATTATATCTTATCATGAAACATGGAAGTGAGATGCGATATCGCGTTCTAAGAATCATTAGAACTCTATTGCTACGATACGTAGACATCTGCAAACGCTATTTCCTAGCATGGAAATGTCGCATCTACATTCTTTTGAAGTGAATACGAGGTATACATGACAATTCGCAATGAATATTATACCTTATCATGAAACATAGAAGAGAGATGCGATATCGCGTTTTAGGAAGCATTAGAACTCTATTGCTACGATACGTAGACATCTGCAAACGCTATTTCCTAGCATGTAGGTGTCGCATTTAAATACTTTTGAAGCGAATACGAGGTATACATGACACTTCGCAATGAATATTATATCTTATCATGAAACATGGAAGTGAGATGCGATATCGCGTTCTAAGAAGCTTTAGATCTCTTTTGCTACGATACGTAGACATCTGCAAACCCTATTTCCCAGCATGGAAGTGTCGCATTTACATTCTTTTGAAGTGAATACGAGGTATACATGACACTCCATAATGAATATTATATCTTATCATGAAACATAGCAGTGAGATGCGATTTCGCGTTTTATGAAGCATTAGAACTCTACTTCTACGATACTTAGACATCTGCAAACGCTGTTTCCTAGCATGGAAGTGTCGCATTTACATTCTTTTGAAGTGAATACGAGGTATACATGACACTTCGCAATGAATATTATATCTTATCATGAAACATAGAAGTGAGATGCGATATCGCGTTCTAAGAAGCATTAGAACTCTATTGCTACGATACGTAGACATCTGCAAACGCTATTTCCTAGCATGGAAGTGTCGCATCTACATTCTTTTGAAGTGAATACGAGGTATACATGACAATTCGCAATGAATATTATACCTTATCATGAAACATAGGAGAGAGATGCGATATCGCGTTTTAGGAAGCATTAGAACTCTGTTGCTACGATACGTAGACATCTGCAAACGCTATTTCCTAGCATGTAAGTGTCGCATTTACATTCTTTTGAAGTGAATACGAGGTATACATGACACTTCGCAATGAATATTATATCTTATCATGAAACATGGAAGTGAGATGCGATATCGCGTTCTAAGAAGCATTAGAACTCTATTGCTACGATACGTAGACATCTGCAAACGCTATTTCCTAGCATGGAAGTGTCGCATCTACATTCTTTTGAAGTGAATACGAGGTATACATGACAATTCGCAATGAATATTATACCTTATCATGAAACATAGAAGAGAGATGCGATATCGCGTTTTAGGAAGCATTAGAACTCTATTGCTACGATACGTAGACATCTGCAAACGCTATTTCCTAGCATGTAAGTGTCGCATTTACATTCTTTTGAAGTGAATACGAGGTATACATGACACTTCGCAATGAATATTATATCTTATCATGAAACATGGAAGTGAGATGCGATATCGCGTTCTAAGAAGCATTAGAACTCTATTGCTACGATACGTAGACATCTGCAAACGCTATTTCCTAGCATGGAAGTGTCGCATCTACATTCTTGTCATGTGAGTACGAAGTATACATGACACTTCGCAATGAATATTATATCTTATCATGAAACATAGATGTGAGATGCGATATCGCGTTCTAAGAAGCATTAGGACTCTATTGCTGCGATACGTAGACATCTGCAAACGCTATTTCCTAGCATGTAAGTGTCGCATTTACATTCTTTTGAAGTGAATACGAGGTATACATGACACTCCATAATGAATATTATATCTTATCATGAAACATAGCAGTGAGATGCGATGTCGCGTTTTAAGAAGCATTAGAACTCTACTTCTACGATACGTAGACATCTGCAAACGCTGTTTCCTAGCATGGAAGTGTCGCATTTACATTCTTTTGAAGCGAATACGAGGTATACATGACACTTCGCAATGAATATTATATCTTATCATGAAACATGGAAGTGAGATGCGATATCGCGTTCTAAGAAGCATTAGAACTCTATTGCTACGATACGTAGACATCTGCAAACGCTATTTCCTAGCATGGAAATGTCGCATCTACATTCTTTTGAAGTGAATACGAGGTATACATGACAATTCGCAATGAATATTATACCTTATCATGAAACATAGAAGAGAGATGCGATATCGCGTTTTAGGAAGCATTAGAACTCTATTGCTACGATACGTAGACATCTGCAAACGCTATTTCCTAGCATGTAGGTGTCGCATTTACATTCTTTTGAAGCGAATACGAGGTATACATGACACTTCGCAATGAATATTATATCTTATCATGAAACATGGAAGTGAGATGCGATATCGCGTTCTAAGAAGCTTTAGATCTCTTTTGCTACGATACGTAGACATCTGCAAACCCTATTTCCCAGCATGGAAGTGTCGCATTTACATTCTTTTGAAGTGAATACGAGGTATACATGACACTCCATAATGAATATTATATCTTATCATGAAACATAGCAGTGAGATGCGATTTCGCGTTTTAAGAAGCATTAGAACTCTACTTCTACGATACGTAGACATCTGCAAACGCTGTTTCCTAGCATGGAAGTGTCGCATTTACATTCTTTTGAAGTGAATACGAGGTATACATGACACTTCGCAATGAATATTATATCTTATCATGAAACATAGAAGTGAGATGCGATATCGCGTTCTAAGAAGCATTAGAACTCTATTGCTACGATACGTAGACATCTGCAAACGCTATTTCCTAGCATGGAAGTGTCGCATCTACATTCTTTTGAAGTGAATACGAGGTATACATGACAATTCGCAATGAATATTATACCTTATCATGAAACATAGGAGAGAGATGCGATATCGCGTTTTAGGAAGCATTAGAACTCTATTGCTACGATACGTAGACATCTGCAAACGCTATTTCCTAGCATGGAAGTGTCGCATCTACATTCTTTTGAAGTGAATACGAGGTATACATGACAATTCGCAATGAATATTATACCTTATCATGAAACATAGAAGAGAGATGCGATATCGCGTTTTAGGAAGCATTAGAACTCTATTGCTACGATACGTAGACATCTGCAAACGCTATTTCCTAGCATGTAAGTGTCGCATTTACATTCTTTTGAAGTGAATACGAGGTATACATGACACTTCGCAATGAATATTATATCTTATCATGAAACATGGAAGTGAGATGCGATATCGCGTTCTAAGAAGCTTTAGATCTCTTTTGCTACGATACGTAGACATCTGCAAACCCTATTTCCCAGCATGGAAGTGTCGCATTTACATTCTTTTGAAGTGAATACGAGGTATACATGACAATTCGCAATGAATATTATACCTTATCATGAAACATAGAAGAGAGATGCGATATCGCGTTTTAGGAAGCATTAGAACTCTATTGCTACGATACGTAGGCATCTGCAAACGCTATTTCCTTGCATGTAAGTGTCGCATTTACATTCTTTTGAAGTGAATACGAGGTATACATGACACTTCGCAATGAATATTATATCTTATCATGAAACATGGAAGTGAGATGCGATATCGCGTTCTAAGAAGCTTTAGATCCCTTTTGCTACGATACGTAGACATCTGCAAACCCTATTTCCCAGCATGGAAGTGTCGCATTTACATTATTTTGAAGTGAATACGAGGTATACATGACACTCCATAATGAATATTATATCTTATCATGAAACATAGCAGTGAGATGCGATGTCGCGTTTTAAGAAGCATTAGAACTCTACTTCTACGATACGTAGACATCTGCAAACGCTGTTTCCTAGCATGGAAGTGTCGCATTTACATTCTTTTGAAGCGAATACGAGGTATACATGACACTTCGCAATGAATATTATATCTTATCATGAAACATAGAAGTGAGATGCGATATCGCGTTCTAAGAAGCATTAGAACTCTATTGCTACGATACGTAGACATCTGCAAACGCTATTTCCTAGCATGGAAGTGTCGCATCTACATTCTTTTGAAGTGAATACGAGGTATACATGACAATTCGCAATGAATATTATACCTTATCATGAAACATAGAAGAGAAATGCGATATCGCGTTTTAGGAAGCATTAGAACTCTATTGCTACGATACGTAGACATCTGCAAACGCTATTTCCTAGCATGTAAGTGTCGCATTTACATTCTTTTGAAGTGAATACGAGGTATACATGACACTTCACAATGAATATTATATCTTATCATGAAACATGGAAGTGAGATGCGATATCGCGTTCTAAGAAGCATTAGAACTCTATTGCTACGATACGTAGACATCTGCAAACGCTATTTCCTAGCATGGAAGTGTCGCATCTACATTCTTGTCATGTGAGTACGAAGTATACATCACACTTCGCAATGAATATTATATCTTATCATGAAACATAGATGTGAGATGCGATATCGCGTTCTAAGAAGCATTAGGACTCTATTGCTGCGATACGTAGACATCTGCAAACGCTATTTCCTAGCATGTAAGTGTCGCATTTACATTCTTTTGAAGTGAATACGAGGTATACATGACACTCCATAATGAATATTATATCTTATCATGAAACATAGCAGTGAGATGCGATGTCGCATTTTAAGAAGCATTAGAACTCTACTTCTACGATACGTAGACATCTGCAAACGCTGTTTCCTAGCATGGAAGTGTCGCATTTACATTCTTTTGAAGTGAATACGAGGCATACATGACACTTCGCAATGAATATTATATCTTATCATGAAACATAGAAGTGAGATGCGATATCGCGTTCTAAGAAGCATTAGAACTCTATTGCTACGATACGTAGACATCTGCAAACGCTATTTCCTAGCATGGAAGTGTCGCATCTACATTCTTTTGAAGTGAATACGAGGTATACATGACAATTCGCAATGAATATTATACCTTATCATGAAACATAGGAGAGAGATGCGATATCGCGTTTTAGGAAGCATTAGAACTCTATTGCTACGATACGTAGACATCTGCAAACGCTATTTCCTAGCATGTAAGTGTCGCATTTACATTCTTTTGAAGTGAATACGAGGTATACATGACACTTCGCAATGAATATTATATCTTATCATCAAACATGGAAGTGAGATGCGATATCGCGTTCTAAGAAGCTTTAGATCTCTCTTGCTACGATACGTAGACATCTGCAAACCCTATTTCCTAGCATGGAAGTGTCGCATTTACATTCTTTTGAAGTGAATACGAGGTATACATGACACTTCGCAATGAATATTATATCTGATCATGCAACATGGAAATGAGATGCGACATCTCGTTTTAGGAAGCATTGGAACTCTATTGCTGCGATACGTAGACATCTGCAAACGCTACTTCTTAGCATGGAAGTGTCGCATTTACATTCTTTTGAAGTGAATACGAGGTATACATGACACTTCGCAATGAATATTATATCCTATCATGAAACATAGAAGTGAGATGCGATATCGCGTTCTAAGAAGCAGTAGAACTCTATTGCTACGATACGTAGACACCTGCAAACGCTATTTCCTAGCATGAAGGTGTCGCATATACATTCTTTTGAAGTGAATACGAGGTATACATGGCAGTTCGCAATGAATATTATATCTTATCATGAAACATAGGAATGAGGTGCTATAACGCGTTTTGAGAAGCATTAGAACTTTATTGCTAATATACGTAGACATCTGCAAACAATATTTCCTAGCATGTATGTGTCGCATTTACATTCTTTTGATGTGAGTACGTGGTATACATGACACTTTGCAATGAATATTATATCTTATCATGAAACATAGAAATGCGATGCGACATCTCGAATTAAGATGTATTAGAACTCTATTATTTCCATACGTAGTCGTCTGGAAACGCTATTTCCTAGCAAGGAAGTGTCGCGCCTACATCCTTTTGAAGTGAATACGAAGTATACATAACACTTCGCACTGAATATTATATCTTATCATGAAACATAGAAATGAGATGCGGCATCTCGTTTTGAGAAGCATTAGAACACTATTGTTACGACACGTAGACATCTGCAAACGCTATTTCCTGGCATGGAAGCGCCGCATTTACATTCTTGTCATGTAAATACGAAGTATACATGACACTTCGCAATGAATATTATATCTTATCATGAAACATAGAAGTGAGATGCGATATCGCGTTTTAAGAAGCATTAGAACTCTACTTCTACGATACGTAGACATCTGCAAACGCTGTTTCCTAGCATGGAAGTGTCGCATTTACATTCTTTTGAAGTTAATACGAGGTATACATGACTCTTCGCAATGAATATTATATCTTATCTCGAACCATAGATGTGAGATGCGATATCGCGATTTAAGAAGCACTAGAACTCTATTGCTACGATGCGTAGACATCTGCAAATGTTATTTCCTAGCAAGGAAGTGTCGCATTTACATTCTTTTGATGTGAATACGAGGTATACATAGCACTCCACAATGAATATTGTATCTCATCACGAAACATAGAAATGAAATGCGACATCTCTTTTTAAGTAGCATTAAAACTCTATCGCTACGATGCGTAGACATCTGCAAACGCTATTTCCTAGCATGGAAGTGTCGCACTTACATTCTTTTGAAGTGAATACGAGATATACATGACACTTCGCAATGAATATTATATCTTATCATGAAACATTGGAGTGAGATGTGATATCGCGTTTTAAGAAGCATTAGAACTCTATTGCTACTATACCTAGACATCTGCAAACGCTACTCCTAGCATGGAAGTGTCGCATTTAGATTCTTTTGAAGTGAATACGAGATATACATGACACTTCGCAATGAATATTATACCTTATAATGAAACATAAAAGTGAGATGCGATATCGCGTTTTAGGAAGCATTAGAACTCTATTGCTACGATACGTAGACATCTGCAAACGCTATTTCCTAGCATGGAAGTGTCGCATTTACATTCTTTTGTAGTGAATACGAAGTATACATGACACTTCGCAATGAATATTATATCTTATCATGAAACATAGAAGTGAGATGCGATATCGCGTTTTAGGAAGCATTAGAACTCTATTGCTACGATATGTAGACATCTGCAAACGCTACTTCCTAGCATGGAAGTGTCACATTTACATTCTTTTGAAATGAAAACGAGATATACATGACACTTCGCAATGAATATTATATCTTATCACGAAACATAGAACTGAAATGCGACATCTCGTTTTAAGAAGCATTAGTACTCTATTGCTAATATACGTAGACATCTGCAAACAATATTTCCTAGCAAGGAAATGTCGCAATTACATTCCATTGAAGTGAATACGAGGTATACATAACACTTCACAATGAATATTATATCTTATCTCGAAACATAGAAGTGAGATGCGATATCGCGATTTAAGGAGCACTAGAACTCTATTGCTACGATGCGTAGACATCTGCAAACGCTATTTCCTAGCATGGAAGTGTCGCATTTACATTCTTTGAAGTGAATACGCGGTATAAATAACACTCCACACTGAATATTATATCTTATCACGAAACATAGAAATGAAATGCGACAACTCCCTTTATTAGTAGCATTAGAACTCTATTGCTACGATACGTAGGCATCTGCAAACGCTATTTCCTAGCATGGAAGTGTCGCATTTACATTCTTTTGAAGTGAATACGAGGTATACATAACACTCCACAATGAATATTATACCTTATCACGAAACATAGAAATGAAATGCGACATCTCATTTTAAGAAGCATTAGAACTCTATTGCTATGATACGTAGACATCTGCAAATGTTATTTCCTAGCAAGGAAGTGTCGCACTTACATTCTTTTGAAGTGAATACGAGATATACATGACACTTCGCAATGAATATTATATCTTATCATGAAACATTGCAGTGAGATGCGATATCGCGTTTTAAGAAGCATTAGAACTCTATTGCTACTATACCTAGACATCTGCAAACGCTACTTCCTAGCATGGAAGTGTCGCATTTACATTCTTTTGAAGTGAATACGAGATATACATGACACTTCGCAATGAATATTATATCTTATCATGAAACATAGAAGTGAGATGCGATATCGCGTTTTAGGAAGCATTAGAACTCTATTGCTACGATACGTAGACATCTGCAAACGCTATTTCCTAGCATGGAAGTGTCGCATTTACATTCTTTTGTAGTGAATACGAAGTATACATGACACTTCGCAATGAATATTATATCTTATCATGAAACATAGAAGTGAGATGCGATATCGCGTTTTAGGAAGCATTAGAACTCTATTGCTACGATATGTAGACATCTGCAAACGCTACTTCCTAGCATGGAAGTGTCGCATTTACATTCTTTTGAAATGAAAACGAGATATACATGACACTTCGCAATGAATATTATATCTTATCACGAAACATAGAAATGAAATGCGACATCTCGTTTTAAGAAGCATTAGTACTCTATTGCTAATATACGTAGACATCTGCAAACAATATTTCCTAGCAAGGAAATGTCGCAATTACATTCCATTGAAGTGAATACGAGGTATACATAACACTTCACAATGAATATTATATCTTATCTCGAAACATAGAAGTGAGATGCGATATCGCGATTTAAGGAGCACTAGAACTCTATTGCTACGATGCGTAGACATCTGCAAATGTTATTTCCTAGCAAGGAAGTGTAGCATTTACATTATTTTGAAGTGAGTACGAGGTATACATAACACTCCACAATGAATATTACATCTTATCACGAAACATAGAAATGAAATGCGACATCTCGTTCTAAGTAGCATTAGAACTCTATTGCAACGATACGTATACATCTGCAAACGCTATTTCCTAGCATGGAAATGTCGCACTTACATTCCATTAAAGCGAATACGAGGTATACATAACATTACACATTGAATATTGTATCTCATTACGAAACATAGAAATGAAATACGACATCTCGTTCTAAGAAGCATTAGTACTCTGTTGCTACGATACGTACACATCTGCAAACGCTATTTCCTAGCATGGAAGTGTCGCATTTACATTCATTCGAAGTGAATACGAGGTTTACGTGGCACTTCGCAATGAATATTATATCTTATCATGAACATAGATGTGAGATGCGATATCGCGCTTTAGGAAGCATTAGAAGTCTATTGCTACGATACGTAGACATCTGCAAATGTTATTTCCTAGCAAGGAAGTGTCGCATTTACATTCTTTTGAAGTGAATACGAGGTATACATGGCACTTCGCAGTGAATATTATATCTTATCATGAAACATAGAAGTGAGATGCGATATCGCGTTTTAGGAAGCATTAGAACTCTATTGCTACGATGCGTAGACATCCGCAAATGTTATTTCCTAGCAAGGAAGTGTCGCATTTACATTCTTTGAAGTGAATACGCGGTATAAATAACACTCCACACTGAATATTATATCTTATCACGAAACATAGAAATGAAATGCGACAACTCCCTTTATTAGTAGCATTAGAACTCTATTGCTACGATACGTAGGCATCTGCAAACGCTATTTCCTAGCATGGAAGTGTCGCATTTACATTCTTTTGAAGTGAATACGAGGTATACATAACACTCCACAATGAATATTATACCTTATCACGAAACATAGAAATGAAATGCGACATCTCATTTTAAGAAGCATTAGAACTCTATTGCTATGATACGTAGACATCTGCAAATGTTATTTCCTAGCAAGGAAGTGTCGCACTTACATTCTTTTGAAGTGAATACGAGATATACATGACACTTCGCAATGAATATTATATCTTATCATGAAACATTGCAGTGAGATGCGATATCGCGTTTTAAGAAGCATTAGAACTCTATTGCTACTATACCTAGACATCTGCAAACGCTACTTCCTAGCATGGAAGTGTCGCATTTACATTCTTTTGAAGTGAATACGAGATATACATGACACTTCGCAATGAATATTATATCTTATCATGAAACATAGAAGTGAGATGCGATATCGCGTTTTAGGAAGCATTAGAACTCTATTGCTACGATACGTAGACATCTGCAAACGCTATTTCCTAGCATGGAAGTGTCGCATTTGCATTCTTTTGTAGTGAATACGAAGTATACATGACACTTCGCAATGAATATTATATCTTATCATGAAACATAGAAGTGAGATGCGATATCGCGTTTTAAGAAGCATTAGAACTCTATTGCTACGATACGTAGACATCCGCAAATGCTATTTCCTAGCATGGAAGTGTCGCATTTACATTCTTTTGAAGTGAATACGAGGTATACATGACACTTCGCATTGAATATTATATCTTATCATGAAACATAGAAATGAGATGCGATATCACGATTTAAGAAGTTTTAGAACTCTATTGCTTCGATACGTAGATATCTGCAAGCGCTACTTCCTAGCAAGCAAGTGTCGCATTTACAACCATTTGAAGTATTTTCGAGATATACATAACACTGCACAATGAACATTATATCTTATCATGAAACATAGAAATGAGATGCGATATGACGATTTATGAAGCATTTGATGTCTATTGCTTCGATACGTAGACATCTGCAAACGCTATTTCCTAGCAAGGAAGTGACGCATTTACATTCTTTTGAAGAGAATACGAGGTATACATGACACTTCGCAATGAATATTATATCATGTCATGAAACATTGAAATAAATTGCGATATGACGATTTAAAAAGCATTTGAACTCTATTGCTTCGATACGTAGACATCTGGGAACGCTATTTCTTAGCAAGGAAGTGTCGCATTTACATTCTTTTGAAGTGTCGACGAGGCATACATAACTCTTCGCAATGAATATTATATCTTATCATGAAACATAGAATTGAGATGCGATATCGCGTGTTAAGAAGCATTAGAACTCTATTGCTTTGATACGTAGTCACCTCGAAATGCATTTTCTAGCAAGGAAGTGCGGCATTTATATTCCTTTGAAGTGTAGACGAGGTATACATAGCACTTCGCAATGAATATTATATCTTAACATGAAGCATAGAAATGAGATGCGTCATCGCGTTTTGAGAAGCATTAGAACGCTATTGCTACGATACGTAGATATCTGTAAACGCTATTTCCTAGCAAGGAAGTGTAGCATTTACATTCTTTTGAAGTGAATACGAGGTATACATGGCACTTCGCAGTGAATATTATATCTTATCATGAAACATAGAAGTGAGATGCGATATCGCGTTTTAGGAAGCATTAGAACTCTATTGCTACGATGCGTAGACATCCGCAAATGTTATTTCCTAGCAAGGAAGTGTCGCATTTACATTCTTTGAAGTGAATACGCGGTATAAATAACACTCCACACTGAATATTATATCTTATCACGAAACATAGAAATGAAATGCGACAACTCCCTTTATTAGTAGCATTAGAACTCTATTGCTACGATACGTAGGCATCTGCAAACGCTATTTCCTAGCATGGAAGTGTCGCATTTACATTCTTTTGAAGTGAATACGAGGTATACATAACACTCCACAATGAATATTATACCTTATCACGAAACATAGAAATGAAATGCGACATCTCATTTTAAGAAGCATTAGAACTCTATTGCTATGATACGTAGACATCTGCAAATGTTATTTCCTAGCAAGGAAGTGTCGCACTTACATTCTTTTGAAGTGAATACGAGATATACATGACACTTCGCAATGAATATTATATCTTATCATGAAACATTGCAGTGAGATGCGATATCGCGTTTTAACGAGCATTAGAACTCTATTGCTACTATACCTAGACATCTGCAAACGCTACTTCCTAGCATGGAAGTGTCGCATTTACATTCTTTTGAAGTGAATACGAGATATACATGACACTTCGCAATGAATATTATATCTTATCATGAAACATAGAAGTGAGATGCGATATCGCGTTTTAGGAAGCATTAGAACTCTATTGCTACGATACGTAGACATCTGCAAACGCTATTTCCTAGCATGGAAGTGTCGCATTTACATTCTTTTGTAGTGAATACGAAGTATACATGACACTTCGCAATGAATATTATATCTTATCATGAAACATAGAAGTGAGATGCGATATCGCGTTTTAAGAAGCATTAGAACTCTATTGCTACGATACGTAGACATCCGCAAATGCTATTTCCTAGCATGGAAGTGTCGCATTTACATTCTTTTGAAGTGAATACGAGGTATACATGACACTTCGCATTGAATATTATATCTTATCATGAAACATAGAAATGAGATGCGATATCACGATTTAAGAAGTTTTAGAACTCTATTGCTTCGATACGTAGATATCTGCAAGCGCTACTTCCTAGCAAGCAAGTGTCGCATTTACAACCATTTGAAGTATTTTCGAGATATACATAACACTGCACAATGAACATTATATCTTATCATGAAACATAGAAATGAGATGCGATATGACGATTTATGAAGCATTTGATGTCTATTGCTTCGATACGTAGACATCTGCAAACGCTATTTCCTAGCAAGGAAGTGACGCATTTACATTCTTTTGAAGAGAATACGAGGTATACATGACACTTCGCAATGAATATTATATCATGTCATGAAACATTGAAATAAATTGCGATATGACGATTTAAAAAGCATTTGAACTCTATTGCTTCGATACGTAGACATCTGGGAACGCTATTTCTTAGCAAGGAAGTGTCGCATTTACATTCTTTTGAAGTGTCGACGAGGCATACATAACTCTTCGCAATGAATATTATATCTTATCATGAAACATAGAATTGAGATGCGATATCGCGTGTTAAGAAGCATTAGAACTCTATTGCTTTGATACGTAGTCACCTCGAAATGCATTTTCTAGCAAGGAAGTGCGGCATTTATATTCCTTTGAAGTGTAGACGAGGTATACATAGCACTTCGCAATGAATATTATATCTTAACATGAAGCATAGAAATGAGATGCGTCATCGCGTTTTGAGAAGCATTAGAACGCTATTGCTACGATACGTAGATATCTGTAAACGCTATTTCCTAGCAAGGAAGTGTAGCATGTACATTCATTTGAAGTGTATGCGAGGTATACATAACACTTCGCAATGAATATTATATATTATCATGAAACATAGAAATGAGATGCGATATCGCGAATTAGCAAGCTTTAGAACTCTATTGCTTCGATACGTAGATATCTGCAAACGCTATTTCCTAGCAAGGAAGTGTCGCATTTACATTCTTTTGAAGTGAATACTAGGTGTACATAACACTGCACAATGAATATTATATCTTATCATGATACATAGGAATGAGATGCGATATCGCGTTTTAACAAGCGTTAGAACTCTATTGCTATGATACGTAGGCACCTACAAACGCTATTTCCTAGCAAGGAAGTGTCGCATTTACATTCTTTTGAAGTGAGTACGAGGTATACATGACACTTCGCAATGAATATTATATCTTAACATGAAGCATAGAAATGAGATGCGACATCGCGTTTTGAGAAGCATTAGAACTCTATTGCTACGATACGTAGATATCTGTAAACGCTATTTCCTAGCAAGGAGGTGAAGCATTTACATTCATTTGAAGTGTATGCGAGGTATACATAACACTTCGCAATGAATATTATATATTATCATGAAACATAGAAATGAGAAGCGATATGGCGACTTAAGAAGCATAAGAAATCTATAGCTTCGATACGTAGACATCTGCAAACGCTACATCTCAGCAAGGATGTGTCGCATTTACATTCTTTTGAAGTGAGTACGAGGTATACATGACACTTCGCAATGAATATTATATCTTAACATGAAGCATAGAAATGAGATGCGATATGACGATTTAAGAAGCATTAGAATTCTGTGGCTTCGATACGTGGACATGTGCAAACGCTATTTCCTAGCAAGGAAGTGTCGCATTTACATTCTTTTGAAGTGAATACTAGGTATACATAACACTGCACAATGAATATTGTATCTTATCATGAAACATAGAAATGAGATGCGATATCGCGATTTAAGAAGCATTAGAGCTCTATTGCTTCGATACGTAGACATCTGCAAACGCTAGTTCCTAGCAAGGAAGTGACACATTTACATTCTTCTGATGTGAATACGAGGTATACATAACACTGCACAATGAATATTACATGTAATCATGAAACACAGAAATGAGATGCGATATCGCGATTTAAGAAGCATTAGAGCTCTATTGCTTCGATACGTAGACATCTGCTAACGCTACATCCTAGCAAGGAAGTGTCGCATTTACATTCTTTTGAAAGGAATACGAGGTATACATGACTCTTCGCAATGAATATTATATCTTATCATGAATCGTAGATATGAGATGCGATATGACGATTTTAGAAGCAATACAAATATACTGCTTCGGTACGTAGAGATCTGCAAACGCTAGTTCCTGGCAAGGAAGTGTCGCATGTACATTCAATTGAAGTGTATGCGAGGTATAAATGGCACTTCGCAATGAATATTATATCTTATCATGAAACATAGAAATGTGATGCGATATCACGATTTAAGAAGCTTTAGAACAATATTTCTTCGATACGTAGATATCTGCAAACACTATTTCCTAGCAAGGAACTGTCGCATTCACATTCATTTGAAGTGTATGCGAGGTATACATGACACTACGCAATGAATATTATATCTTACCATGAAACATAGAAATGAGGAGCGATATCGCGATTTAAGTAGCATTAGATCACTATTGCTTCGATACGTAGACATCTGCAAACACTATTTCCTAGCAAGGAACTGTCGCATTCACATTCATTTGAAGTGTATGCGAGGTATACGTAACACTTCAGAATGAATATTATATCTTATCATGTAATATAGAAATGAGATGCGATATCTCGTTTTAAGCAGCATTAGAACTCTATTGCTTCGATACGCAGACATCTCCAAACACTATTTCCTAGCAAAGAAGTGTCGCATTTACATTCACTTGAAATGTGTGTGAGGAATACATAACACTTCGGAATGAATATTATATCTTATCATGAAACATAGAAATGACATGCGATATCTCGTTTTAAGAAGCATCAGAAGTCTATTGCTTCGATAGGTAGACATCTGCAAACACTATTTCCTAGCAAGGAAGTGTCGCATTTACATTCATTTGAAGTGTATGCGAGGTATACATAACACTTCAGAATGAATATTATATCTTATCATGAAACATAGAAATGAGATGCGATATCTCGTTCTAAGAAGCATTAGAACTCTATTGCTTCGATACGTAGACACCTCCGAACGCTATTTCCTAGCATGGAAGTGTCGCATTCACATTGTTCTGATGGGAATACAAGGTATTCATGACACTTCGCAATTAATATTATATCTTATCATGAAACATAGAAGTGAGATGCGATATCTCGTTTTAAGCAGCATTAGAACTCGTTTGCTTCGTTTCGTAGTCATCTGCAAATGCTATTTCCTAGCATGGAAGTGTCGCATTTACTTTTTTTTGAAGTGAATACGAAGTATACATAACACTTCACAATGAATATTACATCTTATCATGAAACATAGAAATGAGATGCGAAATCGCGAATTAGCAAGCTTTAGAACTCTATTGCTTCGATACGTAGACATCTGCAAACGGTATTTCCTGGAAAGGAAGTGTAGCATTCACATTCATTTGAAGTGAATACGAGGCATACATGAATGTTCGCAATGAATATTATATATTATCATGAAACATAGTAATGAGAAGTGATATCGCGTTTTGAGAAGGATTAGAACTCTAATGCTACGATACTTAGACATCTGCAAACGCCACTTCCTAGCAAGGAAATGTCGCTTTTTATTCATTTTAAGTGTATCCGAGGTATACATGACACTTCGCAATGAATATTATATACTATCATGAAGCATAGAAAAGAGAAGCGGTATGCCGATTTAAGAAGCATTAGATCCCTATTGCTTCGATACGTAGATATCTGCAAACCCTAATTCCTAGCAAGGAAGTGTCGCATTTACATTCTTTTGAAGTGGATACGAGGTATACATAACACTCCACAATGAATATTATATCTTATCACGAAACATAGAAGTGAGATGCGGTATCGCGATTTAAGAAGTATTAGAACACTATTTCTTCGATACGGAGACATCTGCAAACGCTATTTCCTAGCAAGGTATTGTCGCATTTACTTTCTTTTGAAGTGAATACGAGGAGTACATAACACTGCGCATTGAATATTATATCTTATCATGAAACATAGGAATGAGATGCGATATCGCTTTTTGAGAAGCATTACAACTCTATTGCTTGGATACGTAGACATCTGCCAACGCTATTTCCTAGCAAGGAAGTGTCGCATTTAGATACTTTTGAAAGGAATACGAGGTATACATGACACTTAGCAATGAATAATATATCTTATCATGAAACATAGAAATGAGATGCGATATGACGATTTAAGAAGCATTAGAACTCTATTGCATCGGAACGTAGACAACTGCAAACGCTACTTCCTAGCAAGGAAGTGTCGCATTTACATTCTTTTGAAGTGAATACGAGGTATACATAACACTGCACAATGAATATTTTATCTTATCATGAAACATAGAAATGAGATGCGATATCGCGATTTAAGAAGCATTAGAACTCTATTGCTTCGACACGTAGACATCTGCAAACGCTACTTCCAATCAAGGAAGTGTCGCATTTACATTCATTTGAAGTGTATGCGAAGTATACATGTCACTTCGCAGTGAAGATTATATATTATCATGAAACATAGTAATGAGAAGCGATATTGCGATTTAAGAAGCATTAGATCCCTATTGCTTCGATACGTAGACATCTGCAAACGCTACTTCCTAGCAAGGAAGTGTCGCATTTACATTCTTTTGTAAGGAATACACGAGGTATACATGACACTTCGCAAAGTATATTTCATCTTATCATGAAACGTAGAAATGTGATGCGATATGACGATTTAAGAAGCATTAGAACTCTATTGCTTCGATACGTAGACGTTTGCAGACGCTATTTCCTAGGATGGAAGTGTCGCAATTACATTCATTTGAAGTGTATGCGAGGTATACATGACACTTCGCAATGAATATTATATCTTATCAAGAAACATAGAAATGAGATGCGATATCGCGATTGAAGAAGCGTCAGAACACTATTGCTTCGATACGAAGACGTCTGCAAACGCTATTTCCTAGCAAGGAAGTGTAGCATTTACATTCATTTGAAGTGTATGCGAGGTATACATAACACTTCGCAATGAAAATTATATATTATCATGAAACATAGGAATGAGATGCGATATTGCGACTTAAGAAGCATTAGATCCCTATTGCTTCGATACGTAGACATCTGCTAACGCTACATCCTAGCAAGGAAGTGTCGCATTTACATTCTTTTGAAAGGAATACGAGGTATACATGACACTTCGCAATGAATATTATATCTTATCATGAATCGTAGATACGAGATGCGATATGACGATTTTAGAAGCAATACAATTATACTGCTTCGGTACGTAGAGATCTGCAAACGCTATTTCCTAGCAAGGAAGTGTCGCATGTACATTCAATTGAAGTGTATGCGAGGTATAAATGGCACTTCGCAATGAATATTATATCTTATCATGAAACATAGAAATGTGATGCGATATCGCGATTTAAGAAGCTTTAGAACAATATTGCTTCGATACGTAGATATCTGCAAACACTATTTCCTAGCAAGGAACTGTCGCATTCACATTCATTTGAAGTGTATGCGAGGTATACATGACACTACGCAATGAATATTATATCTTACCATGAAACATAGAAATGAGGAGCGATATCGCGATATAAGTAGCTTTAGATCACTATTGCTTCGATACGTAGACATCTGCAAACACTATTTCCTAGCAAGGAACTGTCGCATTCACATTCATTTGAAGTGTATGCGAGGTATACATAACACTTCAGAATGAATATTATATCTTATCATGTAATATAGAAATGAGATGCGATATCTCGTTTTAAGCAGCATTAGAACTCTATTGCTTCGATACGCAGACATCTGCAAACACTATTTCCTAGCAAAGAAGTGTCGCATTTACATTCATTTGAAGTGTATGCGAGGTATACTTAACACTTCGCAATGAATATTATATCTTATCATGAAGCATAGGAATGAGATGCGATATGACGATTTAAGAAGCATTGGAACTCTATTGCTTCGATACATATACATCTGCAAAAGCTACTTCCTAACAAGGAACTGTCGCATTTACATTCTTTTGAAAGGAACACGAGGTATACATAGCACTTCGCAGTGAATATTATATCTTATCAAGAAACGTAGATATGAGATGCGATATGACGATTTAAGAAGCATTAGAACTCTATTGCTTCGTTACGTAGACACCTGCAAACGCTATTTCCTAGCAAGGAAGTGTCAAGGCACATACATTCTTTTGAGGTGAATACGAGGTATACATAACACTGCACAATGAATATTATATCTTATCATGAAACATAGAAATGAGATGCGATATGGCGATTTAAGAAGCATTAGAACACTATTGCTTCGAAACGTAGACATCGGCAAACGGTATTTCCTAGCAAGGAAGTGTCGCATTTACATTCATTTGAAGAGTAGACGAGATATACATAACACTGCACAATGAATATTATATCTTATCGTAAAACATAGAAATGAGATGCGATATGGCGATTTATGAAGCATTAGAAGTCTGTTGCTTCGATACGTATACATCTGCAAACGCTATTTCCTAGCAAGGAAGTGTCGCATTTACATTCTTTTGAGTTGAATACGAGGTATACATAACACTGCACAATGAATATTATATCTTACCATGAAACATAGATATGAGATGCGATATGACGATTTAAGAAGCATTAGAACTCTATTGCTTCGATACGTAGACATCTGCAAACGCTATTTCCTAGCAAGGAAGTGTCAAGGCATATACATTCATTTGAGGTGAATACGAGGTATACATAACACTGCACAATGAATATTATATCTTATCATGAAGCATAGAAATGAGATGCGATATGGCGATTTAAGAAGCATTAGAAATCTATTGCTTCGATACGTAGACATCTGCAAACGCTATCTAATAGCAAGGAAGTGTAGCATTTACATTCATTTGAAGTGAATACGAAATATACATGACACTTCGCAATGAATATTATATCTTACTATGAAACATAGAAATAGGATGCGATATCGCGTTTTATGAAGCATTAGGATTCTTTTGCTACGATACGTAGACATCTGCAAACGACATTTCCTAGCAAGGAAGTGTCGCGTTTACATTCTTTTGAAGTGATTACGAGCTATGCATGACACTTCGCAATAAATACTATATCTTATCATGAAACATAGGAATGAGGTGCGATATCTTGTTTTAAGAAGCTTTAGAACTCTATAGCTACGGTACGTTGATATCTGGAAACACTATTACCTAGCAAGGCAGTGTCGCATTTGCATTCATTTGAAGTGAATACGAGGTATACATGACGCTTCGCACTGAATATTATATCTTATTGTGAAACATAGATATGATTTGCGATATCGCGTTTCAAGAAGCATTAGAACTCTAATTCTACGATACGTAAACATCTGCAAACGCTATTTCCAAGCAAGGAAGTGTCGCATTTACATTCTTTTGAAGTGAATACGAGGTATACATGACACTTCGCAATGAATATTATATCTCATTATGAAACATAGAAATGAGATGCGATATCGCGATTTAAGAAGCATTAGAACACTATTTCTTCGATACGGAGACATCTGCAAACGCTGCTTCCTAGCAAGGAAGTGTCGGACTTACATTTCTTTGAAGTGAATACGAGGTATACATGACACTCCGCAATGATTATTACATCTTATCATGAAGCATAGAAATGAGATGCCATATCGCGATCTAAGAAGCATTAGAACTCTACTGCTTCGATACGTAGGCATCTGCCAACGCTCTTTCCTAGCAAGGAAGTGTCGCATTTACATTCTTTTGAAGTGAATACGCGGTAGACATAACACTCCTCAATGAATATTATACCTTATCACGAAACATAGATATGCAATGCGATAACGCGATTTATGAAGCGTTAGATCTCTACTGCTTCGATACGGTAACATCTGCAAACGCAATTTCCCAGCAAGGAAGTGCCCCATTTACATTCATTTTAATTGTATGCGATGTATACATGACACTTCGCAATGAATATTATATCTTATCATGAAGCATAGAAATGAGATGCGAAGAAGAGGACGGCGGTCGGAATTAAGCGATGATGCTGGATGTGGCATAATCGGCGTGATGCGTCGTGGTGTCTGGATCGGATGCGTCGACGGTCGCTTCGGAAAGCGGCGTCTGGGCTGGTGCGAAGGCAGGTCGCTGGTATACGAGGACTCTCGGAACACCCTCCAAATATTCACGCTCAATTGATCGTATGAAGTTCTTCCTACTCGCACGTCGCGTTCTTCGCAAACCGGAAGCACGATTCATTCACCAGGTTTTTCTGTACTTTCGACTAAGATCTGAGGGATAAGCGGCGGTCTCAACGTCACAAAGCCGATTTCTATACTCCTTCAATTTGATGAAGATCAACCCCAGTTGTATGGAAGAACCCGTGGAAGAATTCGTAGTTAAATGTAATGTTAAAAGTCGAAATAGTATTATAAACACTTGATAAAATTAATGGATGTGGAAATAGTATACTTGGTAAAAGAACTTGTACTTGGATATAGTAAAAGTAAAAATAAAATATATTCTAGGTTTAAAGTATACAAGAACTGGAATTATTCTAAGACTAAGACTAAGTTAAAATGGAAATAGAAATACGATGCCTGAACCCCACATTGAGGTGGCTAACGATCTAGAACTAGAAGTTTCGACTCCTCGGTAGGAGATCTCGAGTCAGAGTGTGTGCTCTGGAGACGCGTCTCTGACCTCCTCGGTTCGCGGGGCGCTACGGTCGCGGACGCTCGTGGTAGGGAGATCGCGGTCCCGCGATTGGGGGACTCGCGTTTCGAGGCGGAGAGCGCGCGGTCCAGCGAGTGGGGACCCGCGGCTCGTGGTGGGGCTAGCGGCGCATGCCGCTGGCCGGACGCATCTTACTTAGTGTAACTTAGATATAGGAATTCTTATATATGCGTCATGATATGGTATGTATGTCCTAGCTTAGAAGTAATATATAGGTTCTAGCAGATCCTGTTCCCGGAATTGGAAAAGACCCCATTCAGGTGATGGGCTGCGGCTACGTCTTCCTGCAGGACGGAATCCTCGGTGCGAGGGAGATAGGGCTGCCCGTCCTTGGTGCGGGCGAGTCAGGTATACTCGGTGGTGCGAGTGAGACACTGGTGCCCGGTACGAGCGAGACAGGTATACTCGGCGGTGCGAGTGAGGTAGCGGAACTAGGTGTGAGTGAGCGCGTGCAGGTATGCGCGCGCGAACACTTCCAGTTGCTGGTTCAGCAGGGGAGTTTGGCTGGTTGCATGCGTCCAGGGGTTGATGCTGGGGGGTGCGAAGAGGCTGGTGGGTGGCAGGCGGTACGCCTGACGTCACAAAATGCGACACTTCCTTTCTTGGAAATTACGTTCCCAGATATCTCTGTATCGAAGCCATAGATTTCTAATTCTCCTTAAAACGCGATATCGCACCTCATCTCTATGTCTCATGATAAGATATAATATTCATTGCGAGGTGTTATGTATTCCTCGTCTACACTTCAAATGAATGTAAATGCGACACATCCTTGCCAGGAAATGGCGTTTGCAGATGTCTACGAATCGAAGCAATAGAGTTCTAATGCTTCTTAAATTGGGATATCGCATCTCATTCCTATGTTTCACGACAAGACATAATATTCATTGCGACGTGTCATGTATACCTCGTCTTCAATTCAAAAGAATGTAAACGCGACTATTGCCTGTTAGGAAATAGCGTTTGCAGATGTCTACGTATTGCAGCAATAGAGTTCTAATACTTCTTAAATCGCGATAACACATTTCGTTTCTATGTTTCTTGATAAGGTATAATATTCAATGTGGAATGTTATGTATATCCCGAATTCCTTTCATAAGAATGTAAATACGACACTTCCTTGCTATTAAATAGCGCTTGCAGATGTCTACGTATCGAAGCAATAGCGTTCTAATGCTTATTAAGACGGGATACCGCATCTCACTACTATGTTTCGTGATAAGATATAATATTCGTTGCGATGTGCTATGTATTCCTCGTCTACACTTCAAGTGAATGTAAATGCGACACTTCCTTTCTAAAAAATAGCGTTTCCAGATTTCTACGTATCGAAGCATTAGAGTTCTAACGCTTCTTAAAACGCGATATCGCAGCTCATTTCAATGTTTCATGATAGGATATAATATTCATTGTGGAGTGTTATGTATACCTCGCATTCACTTCGTAAGCATGTAAATGCGGCACTTCCTTGCTATTAAATAGCGTTTGCAGATGTCTACGTATCGTAGCAATAGAGTTCTAATGCTTCTTATAACGCGATATCGCATCTCATTTCTATGTTTTGTGATAAGATATAATATTCATTGCGAGGTGTCATGTACACCTCGTATTCACATCAAAAGAATGTAAGTGCGACCCTTCCATGCTAGGATTTAGCGTTTGCAGATGTCTCCGTACCGAAGCAATAGAGTTCTAATGCTTTTTAAATAGCGATATCGCATCCTATTTCTGTGTTTCATGATAAGGCATAATATTCATTGCGAAGTATCATGTATACCTCGTCTTCAATTCAAAGGAATGCAAATGCGACACTTCCTTGCTAGGAAATAGCGTTTGCAGATGTCTCCGTATCGAAGCAAGAGAGCTCTAATGCTCCTTAAATAGCGATATCGCATCTCATTTCTATGTTTCATGATCAGATATAATATTCATTGCGAAGTGTCATGTATACCTCGTATTCACTTCAAACGAATGTAAATGCGACACTTCCTTGCTAGGGAATAGCGTTTCCAGATGTCTACGTATCGTAGCAACCGGGTTCTAGTGCTTCTCAAAACGCGATATCGCATCTCAATTCTATGTTTCATGATAAGATATAATATTCATTGTGGAGACTTAGGTATACCTCGGATTCACTTCAAAAGAATGTAAATGCGACACTTCCTTGCTAGGAAATAGCGTATTCAGAAGTCTACGTATCGTAGCAATAGAGTTCTAATGCTACTTAAATCGCGGTATCGCATCCCATTTATATGTTTCGCGATAAGATATAATATTCATTGCGAAATGTCATGTATACTACGTATTCACATCAAAAGAATGTAAGTGCGAATCTTCCTTGCTAGGAAATAGCGTATTCAGATGTCTACATATCGTAGCAATAGCTTTCTAATGCTACTTAAATCGCGATATCGCATCTCATTTATATGTTTCGTGATAAGATATAACATTCATCGCGAAGTGTCATGTATACCTCGTATTAACTTCAAAAGAATGTAAATGCGACACCGTCATGCTAGGAAATAGCGTCTGCAGATGTCTACGCGTCGAGGCAATACAGTTCTAATGCTTCTTAAAACGCGATATCGCATCTCTCTTCTATGTTTCATGATAAGATATAATATTCATTGCGAAGTGTCATGTATACCACGCAATCACTAAAGAAGAATGAAAATGCGACACTTCCATGCTAGGAAATAGCGTCTGCAGATGTCAATGCGTCGGGGCAATAGAGTTCTAATGCTTCTTAGATCGCGATATCGCATCTCATTTCTACGTTTCGTGACAAGTTATAATATTCATTCCGAAGTGTCATGTAAACCTCGAATTCATTTCAAAAGAATGTAACTGCGACTATTTCTTGCTAGGAAATAGCGTTTGCAGATGTCTAGTATCGTAGCAATAGAGTTCTAATGCTTCTCAAAACGCGATATCGCATCTCATTTCTATGTTCCCTGATAAGATATAATATTTATTGCGAAGTTTCGTGTATACCTCGTATTCACTTCAAAAGGATGTAAATGCGAATCTTCCTTGCTAGCAAATAGCGTATTCAGATGCCTACGTATCGTAGCAATAGAGTTCTAATGCTTCTTAGATCGCGATATGGCATCTCATTTCCATGTTTCGTGATAAGTCATAATTATCTTTCCGAAGTGTCATGTATACTTCGTACTCACTTCAAAAGAATGTAAGTGCGACACTTCCATGCTAGGAAATAGCGTTTGCAGATATCATCGCATCGAGGCCATAGGGTTCTAATGCTTCTTAAAACGCGATATCGCATCTCACTTTTATGTTACATGATAAGATATAATGTTCATTGCGAAGTGTCATGTATACCTCGTATTCACTTCAAATGAATGTAAATGCGAATCTTCCTTGCTCGGAAATAGCGTCTGCAGATGTCTACGTATCGTAGCAATAGAGTTCTAATGCTTCTCAAAAAGCGATATCACATCTCATTACTATGCTTCATAATAATATGTAATATTCATTGCGAAGTGTCATGTATACCTCGCATTCACTCCAAACAAATGTAAATGCGGCACTTCCATGCTAGGAAATAGCGTTTGCAGATGTCTACGTATCGTAGCAATAGGGTTCTAATGCTTCTAAAACGCGATATCGCATCTCATTTCTATGCTTCATGATAAGATATAATATTCATTGCGAAGTGTCATGTATACCTCGTATTCACTTCAAAAGAATGTAAATGCGACTATTCCTTGCAAGGGCATAGCGTTTGCAGATGCCTACGTGTCGTAGCAATGGAGTTCTAATGCTACATAAATCGCGATTTCGCATCACATTTCTATGTTTCGTGATAAGATATAATATTCATTGCGAAGTGTCATGTATACATCGTTTTCACATCAAAAGAATGTAAATGCGACTATTGCTTGCTAGGAAATAGCGTTTGCAGATGTCTACGTGTCGTAGCTATAGCGTCCTAATGCTTCCTAGATCGCGATATCGCATCTCATTTCTATGTTTCGTGATAAGTTATAATATTCATTCCGAAGTGTCATATAAACCTCGAATTCACTTCAAAAGAATGTAAATGCGACTATTGCTTGCTAGGAAATAGCGTTTGCAGATGTCTACGTATCGTAGCAATAGTGTTCTAATGCTTCTCAAAACGCGATATCGCATCTCATTTCTATGTTTCCTGATAAGATACAGTATTCATTGCGTAGTGTCATGTACACCTCGTATTCACTTCAAAACAATGTAAATGCGACACTTCCATGCTGGGGAATATCCTCTGCAGATGTCTACGCGTCGAGGCAAAAGAGTTCTAATGCTTCTTAAAACGCGATATGGCATCTCTCTTCTATGTTACATGATAAGATATAATATTCATTGCGAAGTGTCATGTATAACTCCTATTCACTTCAAAAGAATGTAAATGCGACACTTCCTTGCTAGGTAATAACGTTTGCAAATGTCTACAAATCGAAGCAATAGATTTCTAAAGCTTCTTAAAACACGATATCGCATCTCATTTATATGTTTCATGATAAGATCTATTATTCATTGCGAAGTGTCACTTACACCTCGCATACACTTCAAATGAATGTAAATGCGACACTTTCTTGCTAGGAAACAGCGTTTGCAGATCTCTACGTATCGAAGCAATAGAGCTCTAATGCTTCTTAAAACGGGATATCGCATCTCATTTCTATGTTTCATGATAAGATATAATATTCATTGCGAAGTGTTATGTATTCCTCGTCTACACTTCAAATGGATGTAAATGCAACACTTCCTTGCTAGGATATAGCTGGTCCAGATGTCTACGTACCGAAGCAGTAGAGTTCTAATGCTTCTTAAAACGCGGCATCGCATCTCATTTCTATGTTTCACGATATGATGTAAAATTCATTGTGAAGTGTTATGTATACCTCGTTTACACATCAAAAGAATGTAAATGCGACACTTCCTTGCTAGGAAATAGCGTTTGCAGATGTCTACGTATCGAAGCAATAGTGTTCCAATGCTTCTTAAATCGTCATATCGCATCTCATTTCTATGTTTCATGATAAGGTATAATATTCATTGCGAAGTGTCATGTATACCTCGTATTCTTTTCAAAAGAATGTAAATGCGACACTTCTTTCTAGGAAGTAGGGTTGGCAGATGTCTATGTATCGAACCAATAGATTTCTAATGCTTCTCAAAACGCGATATCGCTACTCAGTACTATGTTTCATGATAATATATAATATTCATTGTGGAGTGTTATGTATATCTCGCATACACTTCAAATGAATGTAAATGCGACAGGTCCTTGCTAGGAAATAGCGCTTGCAGATGTCTAGGTATCGTAGCAATAGAGTTCCAATGCTACTTTAAACGCGGAATCCAATCTCATTTCTATGTCTCATGATAAGATATAATATTCATTGTGCAGTGTTATGTATATCTCGTCTATACTTCAAATGAATTTAAATGCGACACTTTCTTGCTAGGAAATAGCGTTTGCAGATGTCAACGTATCGTGGCATTAGAGATCCAACGCTACTCAAAACGCGATATCGCTTCTCATTTCTATGTTTCATGATAATATATAATATTCATTGCGAAGTGTCATGTGTACCTCGTATTCCTTTCAAAAGAATATAAATGCGACACTTCCTTGCTGGGAAGTAGCGTTTACAGATGTCTACGTATCGAAGCAATAGAGTTCTAAACCTTGTTAATTCGCGACATCGCATCTCATTCCTATGTTTCATGGTAATGTATAATATTCATTGCGTAGTGTCATGTATACCTCGCATGCACTTCAAATGAATGTAAATGCGGCACTTCCGTGCTAGGAAATAGCGTTTGCAGATGTCTGCGTATCGAAGCAATAATGTCCTAATGCTTTTTAAATCGCGATACCGCATCACAATCCCATGTTTCTCGATAAAATAGAATATTCTTTGTGCAGTGTTATGTGTACCTCGTATTCACTTCAAATGAATGTAAATGCGACACATCCTTGCTCGGAAATAGCGTTTGCTGATTTCTACGTATCGAAGAAATAGACATCTAATGCTTCATAAATCGCCATATTACATCTCATTTCTATGTTTCATAATAAGATATAATATTCATTGTGGAGTGTTATGTATACCTCGTATTCACTTCAAAAGAATGTAAACGCGACGCTTCCGTGCCGGGAAATAGCGTTTGCAGATGTCTACGTATCGAAGATATAGACATCTAATGCTTCATTAATCGCCATATCGCTTCTCATTTCTATGTTTCATGATAATATATAATTTTCATTGCGAAGTGTTATGTAAACCTCGTATTCACTTCAAAAGAATGTAAATGCCACACTTCCTTGCTAGCAAATAGCGTTTGCAGATGTCTACTTATCGAAGCAATAGAGTTCTAATGCTTCTTAAATCGTCATACCGCATCTCAATTCTATGTTTCATGATAAGATATAATATTCATTGCGAAGTGTCATGTATACCTCGTATTTACATCAAAAGAATGTAAACGCGACACTTCCTTGCTTGGAAATAGCGTTTGCAGATGTCTACGTGTCGAAGCAATAGACATCTAATGCTTCATAAATCGCCATATCGCACCTCATTTCTATGTTTCATGATAGGATATAATATTCATTGTGCAGTGTTATGTATACCTCGTATTCACTTCAAAAGAATGTAAACGCGACACTTCCTTGCTTGGAAATAGCGTTTGCAGATGTCTACTTGTCGAAGCAATAGATTTCTAATGCTTCTTAAATCTCCATATGGCATCTCATTTCTATGTTTCATGGTAAGATATAATATTCATTGTGGAGTGTTATGTAAACCTCGTTTTCACTTTTAAAGTATGTAAACGCGACACTTCGTTCCTAGGAAATAGCGTTTGCAGATGTCTACGTATCGAAGAAATAGACATCTAATGCTTCATAAATCGCCTTATGGCACCTCATTTCTATGTTTCATGATAAGATATAATATTCATTGTGCAGTGTTATGTATACCTCTTATTTACTTCAGAAGAATGTAAACGCGACACTTCCTTGCTTGGAAATAGCGTTTGCAGATGTCTACGTGTGGAAGCAATAGACATCTAATGCTTCATAAATCGCCATATCGCACCTCATTTCTATGTTTCATGATAAGATATAATATTCATTGTGCAGTGTTATGTATACCTCGTATTCACTTCAAAAGTATGTAAACGCGACACTTCGTTCCTAGGAAATAGCGTTTGCAGATGTCTACGTATCGTACCATTAGTGTTCTAATGCTTCTCAAAACGCGATATTGCTACTCATTACAATGTTTCATGATAATATATAATATTCATTGCGAAGTGTCATGTATACCTCGCATACACTTCAAATGGATGTGAACGCGACAGTTCCTTTCCAGGAAATAGTGTTTGCAGATATCTACGTATCGACGCAATAGAGCTCTAATGCTTCTTAAATCGCGATATCGCATCTCATTTCTATGTTTCATGACAAGATATAATATTCCTTGTGCAGTGTTATGAATACCTCGTATTCACTTCAAAAGAATGTAAATGCGACACTTCCTTGCTAGGAAGTAGCGTTTGCAGATGTCTACGTATCGAAGCAATAGGGATCTAATGCTTCTTAACTCGCCATATCGCTTCTCATTTCTATGTTTCATGACAATATATAATATTCACTGCGAAATGTCATGTATACCTCGCATACACTTCAAATGAATGTAAATGCGACACTTCCTTGCAAGGAAACAGCGTTTACAGATATCTACGTATCGTAGCAAGAGAGTTCTAATGCTTCACAAAACGCGAGGCCGCATTTCATTTCTGTGTTTAATGATAATATATAATATTCATTGTGGAGTGTCATGTATACCTCGCATACAATTAAAATGAATGTAAATGCGACACTTCCTTGCTCGGAAATGGCGTTTGCAGGTGTCTACGTTTCGTAGCAATAGAGTTCTAACGCTTCTCAAAACGCGATATCGCTACTCATTACCATGTTTCATGATAATATATAATATTCATTTTGGAGTGTTATGTATACCTCGTATTCACTTCAAAAGAATGTAAGTGCGACACTTCCTTACTAGGAAATAGCGTTTGCAGATGTCTACGTATCGAAGCAATAGGGATCTAATGCTTCTTAGATCGCCATATCGCTTCTCATTTCTATGTTTCATGACAATATATAATATTCACTGCGAAATGTCATGTATACCTCGCACACACTTCAAATGAATGTAAATGCGACACTTCCTTGCTAGGAAATAGCGTTTACAGATATCTACGTATCGTAGCAAGAGAGTTCTAATGCTTCACAAAACGCGAGGCCGCATTTCATTTCTATGTTTGATGATAATATATAATATTCAATGTGGAGTGTCATGTATACCTCGCATATAATTAAAATGAATGTAAATGCGACACTTCCTTGCTCGGAAATGGCGTTTGCAGGTGTCTACGTTTCGTAGCAATAGAGTTCAAACGCTTCTCAAAACGCGATATCGCTACTCATTACCATGCTTCATGATAATATATAATTAACATTTTGGAGTGTTATGTATACCTCGCATTCACCTCAAAAGAATGTAAATGCGACACTGCCTTGCTAGGAAGTAGCGTTTGCAGATGTCTACGTATCGAAGCAAAAGGGATCTAATGCTTCTTAAATGGCCATATCGCTTCTCATTTCTATGTTTCATGACAATATATAATATTCACTGCGAAGTGTCACTTATACCTCGCATACACTTCAAATGAATGTAAATGCGACACTTCCTTGCTAGGAAATAGCGTTTGCAGATGTCTACGTATCGAAGAAATAGACATCTAATGCTTCATAAACCGCCATATCGCACCTCATTTCTATGCTTCATGATAAGATATAATAATCATTGTGCAGTGTTATGTATACCTCGTATTCACCTCAAAAAAATGTAACTATGACACTTCCTTGCTAAGAAGTAGCGTTTGCAGGTGTCTACGTGTGGAAGCAATAGACATCTAATGCTTCTTAAATCGCCATATCGCATATCATTTCTATGTTCCATGATAAGATATAATATTCATTGTGCAGTGTTATGTATATCTCATCTATACTTCAAGTGAATGTAAAGGCGACACTTCCTTGCTAGGAAATAGCGTTTGCAGATGTCTACGTTTCGTGGCATTAGAGTTCTAATGCTTCTCAAAACGCGATATCGCTTCTCATTTCTATGTTTCATGATAATATATAATTTTGATTGCGAAGTGTTATGTATACCTCGTATTCACATCAAAAGAATGTAAACGCAACACTTCCTTGCCAGGAAATAGCGTTTGCGGATGCCTACGTATCGAAGAAATAGACATCTAATGCTTCATAAATGGCCATATCGCACCTCATTTCTATGTTTCATGATAAGATATAATATTCATTGTGCAGTGTTATGTATACCTCGTATTTACTTCAAAAGTATGTAAACGCGACACTTCGTTCCTAGGAAATAGCGTTTGCATATGTCTACGTATCGTACCATTAGTGTTCTAATGCTTCTCAAAACGCGAAATTGCTACTCATTACCATGCTTCATGATAATATATAATATTCATTGCGAAGTGTCATGTATACCTCGCATACACTTCAAATGGATGTGAATGAGACAGTTCCTTGCTAGGAAATAGTGTTTGCCGATATCTACGTATCGACGCGATAGAGTTCTAATGCTTCTTAAATCGCGATATCGCATCTCAGTTCTATGTTTCATTACAAGATATAATATTCCTTGTGCAGTGTTATGAATACCTCGTATTCACTTCAAAAGAATGTAAATACGACACTTCCTTGCTAGGAAGTAGCGTTTGCAGATGTCTACGTATCGAAGCAATAGGGATCTAATGCTTCTTAAATCGCCATATCGCTTCTCATTTCTATGTTTCATGACAATATATAATATTCACTGCAATATGTCATGTATACCTCGCATACACTTCAAATGAATGTAAATGCGACACTTCCTTGCTAGGAAATAGCGTTTACAGATATCTACGTATCGTAGCAAGAGGGTTCTAATGCTTCACAAAACGCGAGGCCGCATTTCATTTCTGTGTTTGATGATAATATATAATATTCATTGTGGAGTGTCATGTATACCTCGCATACAATTAAAATGAATGTAAATGCGACACTTCCTTGCTAGGAAGCACCGATTGCAGATGTCTACGTATCGAGCCAATAGATTTCTAATGCTTCTTAAATCGCCATATCGCTTCTCATTTCTATGTTTCATGATAAGGTATAATATTTATTGAGCAGTGTTATGTATATCTCGTCTATACTTCAAATGCATGTAAATGCGACACTTCCTTGCTAGGAAATAGCGTTTGCAGCTGTCTATGTATCGGGGCAATAAAGTTCTAAACTTGCAAATTCGCGATATCGCATCTCATTTCTATGTTTCATGATGAGATGTAATATTCATTGCGAAGTGTCATGTATACCTCGTCTACAATTCAAATGAATGTAAATGCGACACTTCCTTCCTAGGAAATAGCGTTTGCAGATTTCTGCGTATCGAAGCAATAGATTTCTAATGCTTCCCAAAACGGGATATCGCATCTCATTTATATGTTTCATGATAAGATATAATATTAATTGCGAAGCGTCATGAATACCTGGTATACACTTCAGAAGAATGTGAATGCGACACTTCCTTGCTAGGAAATAGCGTTTTCAGATGTCTACGTATCGAAGCAATAGGGTTTTAATGCTTCTTAAAACGAGATATCGCATCTCATTACTATGTTTCATGATAAGATATAATACTCATTGCGAAGTGTTATGTATACCTCGCATACACTTAAAATGAATGTAAATGCAACACTTCCTTGATAGGAAGTAGCGTTTGCAGATGTCAACGTATCGAAGCAATAGAATTCTAATGCTTCTGAAATCGTCATATCGCATCTCATTTCTATGTTTCATGTTAAGATATAATATTCATTGCGAAGTGTCATGTATACTACGTATTCCTTTCAAAAGAATGTAAAAGCGACACTTACTTGCTAGGAAGTAACGTTTGCAGATGTCTACGTATCGAAGATATAGACATCTAATGCTTCATTAATCGCCATATCGCTTCTCATTTCTATGTTTCATGATAATATATAATTTTCATAGCGAAGTGTTATGTAAACCTCGTATTCACTTCAAAAGAATGTAAATGCCACACTTCCTTGCTTGGAAATAGCGTTTGCAGATGTCTACGTATCGAAGCAATAGAGTACTAAATCTTCGTAAAACATGATATCGCATCTCATATCTATGTTTCATGACAAGATATAATATTCATTGGGAAGTGTCATGCTTACCTGGTATTCATTACAAAAGAATGTAAATGCGACACTTCCTTGCTAGGAAATAGCGTTTACAGATAACTACGTATCGTAGCAAGAGTGTTCTAATGCTTCACAAAACGCGAGGCCGCATTTCATTTCTGTGTTTGATGATAATATATAATATTCATTGTGGAGTGTCATGTATACCTCGCATACAATTAAAATGAATGTAAATGCGACACTTCCTTGCTCGGAAATGGCGTTTGCAGGTGTCCACGTTTCGTAGAAATAGAGTTCTAACGCTTCTCAAAACGCGATATCGCTCCTCATTACCATATTTCATGATAATATATAATATTCATTTTGGAGTGTTATGTATACTTCGCATACACTTCAAATGAATGTAAATGCGACACTTCCTCGCTAGGAAATAGCGTTTGCAGATGTCTACTTATCGATGAAATAGACATCTAATGCTTCATAAATCGCCATATCGCACCTCGTTTCTATGCTTCATGATAAGATATAATATTCATTGTGCAGTGTTATGTATACCTCGTATTCACCTCAAAAAAATGTAATTGCGACACTTCCTTGCTAGCAAATAGCGTTTGCAGATGTCTACTTATCGAAGCAATAGAGTTCTAATGCTTCTTAAATCGTCATACCGCATCTCAATTCTATGTTTCATGATAAGATATAATATTCATTGCGAAGTGTCATGTATACCTCGTATTTACATCAAAAGAATGTAAACGCGACACTTCCTTGCTTGGAAATAGCGTTTGCAGATGTCTACGTGTCGAAGCAATAGACATCTAATGCTTCATAAATCGCCATATCGCACCTCATTTCTATGTTTCATGATAGGATATAATATTCATTGTGCAGTGTTATGTATACCTCGTATTCACTTCAAAAGAATGTAAACCCGACACTTCCTTGCTTGGAAATAGCGTTTGCAGATGTCTACTTGTCGAAGCAATAGATTTCTAATGCTTCTTAAATCTCCATATGGCATCTCATTTCTATGTTTCATGGTAAGATATAATATTCATTGTGGAGTGTTATGTAAACCTCGTTCTCACTTTTAAAGTATGTAAACGCGACACTTCGTTCCTAGGAAATAGCGTTTGCAGATGTCTACGTATCGTACCATTAGTGTTCTAATGCTTCTCAAATCGCGATATTGCTACTCATTACCATGTTTCATGATAATATATAATATTCATTGCGAAGTGTCATGTATACCTCGCATACACTTCAAATGGATGTGAATGCGACAGTTCCTTGCTAGGAAATAGTGTTTGCAGATATCTACATATCGACGCAATAGAGTTCTAATGCTTCTTAAATCGCGATATCGCATCTCATTTCTATGTTTCATGACAAGATATAATATTCCTTGTGCAGTGTTATGAATACCTCGTATTCACTTCAAAAGAATGTAAGTGCGGCACTTCCTTACTAGGAAATAGCGTTTGCAGATGTCTACGTATCGAAGCAATAGGGATCTAATGCTTCTTAAATCGCCATATCGCTTCTCATTTCTATGTTTCATGACAACATATAATATTCACTGCGAAATGTCATGTATACCTCGCACACACTTCAAATGAATGTAAATGCGACACTTCCTTGCTAGGAAATAGCGTTTACAGATATCTACGTATCGTAGCAAGAGAGTTCTAATGCTTCACAAAACGCGAGGCCGCATTTCATTTCTGTGTTTGATGATAATATATAATATTCATTGTGGAGTGTCATGTATACCTCGCATATAATTAAAATGAATGTAAATGCGACACTTCCTTGCTCGGAAATGGCGTTTGCAGGTGTCTACGTTTCGTAGCAATAGAGTTCAAACGCTTCTCAAAACGCGATATCGCTACTCATTACCATGCTTCATGATAATATATAATTATCATTTTGGAGTGTTATGTATACCTCGCATTCACCTCAAAAGAATGTAAATGCTACACTGCCTTGCTAGGAAGTAGCGTTTGCAGATGTCTACGTATCGAAGCAAAAGGGATCTAATGCTTCTTAAATCGCCATATCGCTTCTCATTTCTATGTTTCATGACAATATTTAATATTCACTGCGAAGTGTCATTTATACCTCGCATACACTTCAAATGAATGTAAATGCGACACTTCTTTGCTAGGAAATAGCGTTTGCAGATGTCTACGTATCGAAGAAATAGACATCTAATGCTTCATAAATCGCCTTATGGCACCTCATTTCTATGTTTCATGATAAGATATAATATTCATTGTGCAGTGTTATGTATACCTCTTATTTACTTCAGAAGAATGTAAACGCGACACTTCCTTGCTTGGAAATAGCGTTTGCAGATGTCTACGTGTGGAAGCAGTAGACATCTAATGCTTCATAAATCGCCATATCGCACCTCATTTCTATGTTTCATGATAAGATATAATATTCATTGTGCAGTGTTATGTATACCTCGTATTCACTTCAAAAGTATGTAAACGCGACACTTCGTTCCTAGGAAATAGCGTTTGCAGATGTCTACGTATCGTACCATTAGTGTTCTAATGCTTCTCAAAACGCGATATTGCTACTCATTACAATGTTTCATGATAATATATAATATTCATTGCGAAGTGTCATGTATACCTCGCATACACTTCAAATGGATGTGAACGCGACAGTTCCTTTCCAGGAAATAGTGTTTGCAGATATCTACGTATCGACGCAATGGAGCTCTAATGCTTCTTAAATCGCGATATCGCATCTCATTTCTATGTTTCATGACAAGATATAATATTCCTTGTGCAGTGTTATGAATACCTCGTATTCACTTCAAAAGAATGTAAATGCGACACTTCCTTGCTAGGAAGTAGCGTTTGCAGATGTCTACGTATCGAAGCAATAGGGATCTAATGCTTCTTAACTCGCCATATCGCTTCTCATTTCTATGTTTCATGACAATATATAATATTCACTGCGAAATGTCATGTATACCTCGCATACACTTCAAATGAATGTAAATGCGACACTTCCTTGCAAGGAAACAGCGTTTACAGATATCTACGTATCGTAGCAAGAGAGTTCTAATGCTTCACAAAACGCGAGGCCGCATTTCATTTCTGTGTTTGATGATAATATATAATATTCATTATGGAGTGTCATGTATACCTCGCATACAATTAAAATGAATGTAAATGCGACACTTCCTTGCTCGGAAATGGCGTTTGCAGGTGTCTACGTTTCGTAGCAATAGAGTTCAAACGCTTCTCAAAACGCGATATCGCTACTCATTACCATGCTTCATGATAATATATAATTATCATTTTGGAGTGTTATGTATACCTCGCATTCACCTCAAAAGAATGTAAATGCTACACTGCCTTGCTAGGAAGTAGCGTTTGCAGATGTCTACGTATCGAAGCAAAAGGGATCTAATGCTTCTTAAATCGCCATATCGCTTCTCATTTCTATGTTTCATGACAATATATAATATTCACTGCGAAGTGTCACTTATACCTCGCATACACTTCAAATGAATGTAAATGCGACACTTCCTTGCTAGGAAATAGCGTTTACAGATATCTACGTATCGTAGCAAGAGAGTTCTAATGCTTCACAAAACGCGAGGCCGCATTTCATTTCTGTGTTTGATGATAATATATAATATTCATTGTGGAGTGTCATGTATACCTCGCATACAATTAAAATGAATGTAAATGCGACACTTCCTTGCTCGGAAATGGCGTTTGCAGGTGTCTACGTTTCGTAGCAATAGAGTTCTAACGCTTCTCAAAACGCGATATCGCTACACATTACCATGCTTCATGATAATATATAATATTCATTTTGGAGTGTTATATATACCTCGCAGTCACCTCAAAAGAATGTAAATGCGACACTGCCTTGCTAGGAAGTAGCGTTTGCAGATGTCTACGTATCGAAGCAAAAGGGATCTAATGCTTCTTAAATCGCCATATCGCTTCTCATTTCTATGTTTCATGACAATATTTAATATTCACTGCGAAGTGTCATTTATACCTCGCATACACTTCAAATGAATGTAAATGCGACACTTCCTTGCTAGGAAATAGCGTTTGCAGATGTCTACGTATCGAAGAAATAGACATCTAATGCTTCATAAATCGCCTTATGGCACCTCATTTCTATGATTCATGATAAGATATAATATTCATTGTGCAGTGTTATGTATACCTCTTATTTACTTCAGAAGAATGTAAACGCGACACTTCCTTGCTTGGAAATAGCGTTTGCAGATGTCTACGTGTGGAAGCAATAGACATCTAATGCTTCATAAATCGCCATATCGCACCTCATTTCTATGTTTCATGATAAGATATAATATTCATTGTGCAGTGTTATGTATACCTCGTATTCACTTCAAAAGTATGTAAACGCGGCACTTCGTTCCTAGAAAATAGCGTTTGCAGATGTCTACGTATCGTACCATTAGTGTTCTAATGCTTCTCAAAACGCGATATTGCTACTCATTACAATGTTTCATGATAATATATAATATTCATTGCGAAGTGTCATGTATACCTCGCATACACTTCAAATGGATGTGAACGCGACAGTTCCTCTCCAGGAAATAGTGTTTGCAGATATCTACGTATCGACGCAATAGAGCTCTAATGCTTCTTAAATCGCGATATCGCATCTCATTTCTATGTTTCATGACAAGATATAATATTCCTTGTGCAGTGTTATGAATACCTCGTATTCACTTCAAAAGAATGTAAATGCGACACTTCCTTGCTAGGAAGTAGCGTTTGCAGATGTCTACGTATCGAAGCAATAGGGATCTAATGCTTCTTAACTCGCCATATCGCTTCTCATTTCTATGTTTCATGACAATATATAATATTCACTGCGAAATGTCATGTATACCTCGCATACACTTCAAATGTATGTAAATGCGACACTTCCTTGCAAGGAAACAGC